>NC_136888.1:1000000-1052500 GCF_949152265.1 Phoxinus phoxinus
AGAGAGTGTATGTGTGTGTGTGTGTGTGAGAGAGAGAGAGAGAGAGAGAGAGAGAGAGAGAGAGAGAGAGAGAGAGAGAGAGAGAGAGAGTATTATTCATAAGTGGAAAAGCGCTGTTGGTTTTTTGCTGTCGAGTGGCGTGAGGAAACTGGATATCAGCTGCAAACTCTGGGAAGATGCGGATGGCATGGATTTGTGTGTGTGTGTGTGTGTGTGTGTGTGTGTGTGTGTCTGTGTGTGTGTGTGTGTGAAGCGTGTAGCAGTCGTGTTCCAGTGAAACTCTGTGTTTTTAGGCCCGTCTTGCGGTGGCCGTCTCGACTGCAGGAAACAGAACCAGTTCATTTTCAACTGGAGCTCATTTTCAGCATATAAACACACACACACACACACACACACACACACACACACACACACACACACACACACACACTGCCCATCACAGGAAACATTCTGCATTTTTAAATTTTTAATAAAACATTGTTTGTTAAGCTATTTGAATTACGAGGACTCATGAAATGTCCTCATAAACCACGTTTAAGTTATTACCAGTGTAATACACACGTCATTATACACACACAGTGTGTGATTTTAAAGTTTTTTTCTCGCTGGAGTTGCGCGGGAAATTCCTCCTCTTGCTCGTCTGTGTGTAACACTGATACAACTCTTGCTGAACTCTACAAATCCTGTTTCCCTGCGGCCCGATGTGTGTGTGTGTGTGTGTGTGAAGCTCTAATCTGATAAATATGACTATAAGGCATGAAGATATTATAAACATGAACATCATGATTTTCTGTGAAGCTGCTTTGAAACTGTATGATGTGAAAAGCACTATACAAATACATGTGACTTGACTGGTATTTAGACATTCATCACACTTAAAAATAAAGATTCTTTATCAGCATCGATGGTTCCATGAAGAAACTTTAAAATCAATGTAATCATTCTATTGCACAAAAGCACAAAAACTGCTCACCGAAAGCTTCGCTGTGGAAATTCTTCTTCTAATCTGCTTTATTAGAGAGTATGATGGTGAAGCGCTTTCTGATCTGTGTTTACTGCTCATTCACGGTCTCTCTCTCTCTCTCTCTCTCTCTCCTGATCTTCAGAATCCCGCGTCCTGGAGAGATCACGACGACGCGACGTCCACACACTCGGCCGGCACACCGGGACCGTCCAGCGGAGGACACGCGTCGCAGAGCGGAGACAACAGCAGCGAACAGGGTGAGGCTCACACATCAGGACACATATACATATATTAAATGTTTATCCAGTTAAGACAGAGAGTGAGACGGGACAGAGAGTGAGACGGGACAGAGAGTGAGACAGAGAGTGAGACGGGTCAGAGAGTGAGACAGGACAGAGAGTGAGACAGAGAGTGAGACGGGACAGAGAGTGAGATGGGACAGAGAGTGAGACGGGACATATAGTGAGATGGGACAGAGAGTGAGACGGGACAGAGAGTGAGACAGAGAGTGAGACAGAGAGTGAGACGGGACAGAGAGTGAGACGGGACAGAGAGTGAGACGGGACATATAGTGAGATGGGACAGAGAGTGAGACGGGACAGAGAGTGATACGGGACAGAGAGTGAGACAGAGAGTGAGACGGGACAGAGAGTGAGACGGGACAGAGAGTGAGACAGAGAGTGAGACGGGTCAGAGAGTGAGACAGGACAGAGAGTGAGACAGAGAGTGAGATGGGACAGAGAGTGAGACAGAGAGTGAGACGGGTCAGAGAGTGAGACAGAGAGTGAGATGGGACAGAGAGTGAGACGGGACAGAGAGTGAGACAGAGAGTGAGATGGGACAGAGAGTGAGACGGGACAGAGAGTGAGACGGGACAGAGAGTGAGACGGGACAGAGAGTGAGACGGGACAGAGAGTGAGACGGGACAGAGACGGGACAGAGAGTGAGATGGGACAGAGAGTGAGACAGAGAGTGAGATGAGACAGAGAGTGAGACAGAGAGTGAGATGAGACAGAGAGTGAGACAGAGAGTGAGACAGAGAGTGAGACAGAGAGTGAGACGGGACAGAGAGATTTAAGAAGTTTTATAAACATGCAACATTACTGGTGTGAATTGAGACGATGGCACTCGGCTGATATGTCAGTTAAACAGCTCAAACGTTCAATTTAGTCTGAGACTAGCCTTGCCTGTGGACCCAGGGGAATAATGTAATAAAAAACATTATATAATATAATGTATCATCCAGGGCGCCACTAGACCCTTTTTACTGCAGCACGAGTAAAATATTACTGATAAATCAGTGTCGATTACCATATACTGACCTGAGAATCAAGTCGTCTGGTAATATTCCAGCAGTCATGTCATGTGTGTGTTCGATCAGCGGTTGAGATTGCTCTCTATCATTTGCGTTTGACGATGCAGTTATTTAGCTTCTGAACGACTCTATACTACAGTGAAGACTATTAATATCCATTTATATCTAAAAAATTATTTAAAAAGTATCCAAATATGTGCAAACTGTTTTGATGTGGGCCTGTGCCTGAGTACTGATGAAAGACTGGAAACGTCATGCATTGAGCATCTGTATAATGAAGCCGAGGAGAGAGGGAAGAGAGTGTTATTGATCATTCTGGAGTTATAAGTACCAGTGCGCAGTTATTGACTCTCTCACACACTGGATCCAGTAACGGCTGGTCGATACCGGCTCACACACTTACGGTACGGCACAGAACTGCCGTGAAGTGATCCGGTCAAGCTCCGGCCCAAACACAGGAGAGTGAGACGGGACAGACAGTGAGACAGAACAGAGAGAGTGAGACAGGGCAGAGAGAGTGAGACAGGACTGAGAGAGTGAGACGGGACTGAGAGAGTGAGACAGGACTGAGAGAGTGAGACGGGACATAGAGAGTGAGACGGGGCAGAGAGAGTGAGACGGGACTGAGAGAGTGAGACAGGACAGACAGTGAGACAGAGAGTGAGACAGGACAGAGAGTGAGACGGGACATAGAGCGAGACAGGACAGAGAGTGAGACAGTACAGAGAGTGAGACAGGACATAGAGAGAGTGAGACAGGACAGAGAGAGAGTGAGACAGGACAGAGAGATAGTGAGACAGGACAGAGAGAGAGTGAGACAGGACAGAGAGTGAGACAGGACAGAGAGTGAGACAGGACAGAGAGAGAGACAGGACAGAGAGTGAGACAGGACAGAGAGAGAGTGAGGTTCTCCAGTGCAGTAATGCAGTCGTGAGTGTGAGACAGGACAGAGAGTGAGACAGGACAGAGAGAGAGTGAGATGGGACAAGAGAGAGACAGGACAGAGAGAGAGTGAGACAGGACAGAGAGTGAGACGGGACAGAGAGAGAGACAGGACAGAGAGAGAGACAGGACAGAGAGTGAGACAGGACAGAGAGTGAGACGGGACAGAGAGTGAGACGTGACAGAGAGTGAGACAGGACAGAGAGGGAGACAGGTCAGAGAGAGAGACAGGTCAGAGAGAGAGTGAGGTTCTCCAGTGCAGTAATGCAGTCGTGAGTGTGAGACAGGACAGAGAGTGAGACAGGACAGAGAGTGAGACGGGACAGAGAGTGAGACAGGACAGAGAGAGAGACAGGTCAGAGAGAGAGTGAGGTTCTCCAGTGCAGTAATGCAGTCGTGAGTGTGAGACAGGACAGAGAGTGAGACAGGACAGAGAGTGAGACCGGACAGAGAGTGAGACGGGACAGAGAGAGACAGGACAGAGAGTGAGACAGGACAGAGAGTGAGACAGGACAGCGAGTGAGACGGGACAGAGAGTGAGACAGGTCAGAGAGAGAGTGAGGTTCTCCAGTGCAGTAATGCAGTCGTGAGTGTGAGACAGGACAGAGAGTGAGACAGGACAGAGAGTGAGACAGGACAGAGAGTGAGACGGGACAGAGAGTGAGACAGCACAGAGAGAGAGACAGGTCAGAGAGAGAGACAGGTCAGAGAGAGAGTGAGGTTCTCCAGTGCAGTAATGCAGTCGTGAGTGTGAGACAGGACAGAGAGTGAGACAGGACAGAGAGTGAGACAGGACAGAGAGAGAGACAGGTCAGAGAGAGACAAGTCAGAGAGAGAGAGTGAGGTTCTCCAGTGCAGTAATGCAGTCGTGAGTGTGAGACAGGACAGAGAGTGAGACAGGACAGAGAGTGAGACGGGACAGAGAGAGAGACAGGTCAGAGAGTGAGACAGGTCAGAGAGAGAGTGAGGTTCTCCAGTGCAGTAATGCAGTCGTGAGTGTGAGACAGGACAGAGAGTGAGACAGGACAGAGAGTGAGACGGGACAGAGAGAGAGACAGGTCAGAGAGTGAGACAGGACAGAGAGAGAGAGAGGTTCTCCAGTGCAGTAATGCAGTCGTGAGTGTGAGACAGGACAGAGAGTGAGACAGGACAGAGAGTGAGACGGGACAGAGAGAGAGACAGGTCAGAGAGTGAGACAGGTCAGAGAGAGAGTGAGGTTCTCCAGTGCAGTAATGCAGTCGTGAGTGTGAGACAGGACAGAGAGTGAGACAGGACAGAGAGTGAGACGGGACAGAGAGAGAGACAGGTCAGAGAGTGAGACAGGACAGAGAGAGAGAGAGGTTCTCCAGTGCAGTAATGCAGTCGTGAGTGTGAGACAGGACAGAGAGTGAGACGGGACAGAGAGAGAGACAGGTCAGAGAGTGAGACAGGACAGAGAGAGAGAGAGGTTCTCCAGTGCAGTAATGCAGTCGTGAGTGTGAGACAGGACAGAGAGTGAGACAGGACAGAGAGTGAGACGGGACAGAGAGAGAGACAGGTCAGAGAGTGAGACAGGACAGAGAGAGAGAGAGGTTTTCCAGTGCAGTAATGCAGTCGTCCTGTAGAGCGCAGTGACCTTTCACCCCAGCCAGCAGAACAGACGCCTCATTTCTCACATTCTTGCAATTATGTTCACGCTTGAAGCGCTTGTTCACTCTCAACACCCGCAAGACAGGACAAGCGTGAGTTCCTAAAAGAAAGTTTTAAGGCTGGAAAGTCTGTGTAAGAGAGAGAGAGAGAGACAGGAACATTTCAAACTAATTTATTATTAAATGTTTTATTGTAATGAATCAGTCTGATCTGTGCATCAGTCTTTTAGTTCTAACAAACACGATCAATATTTTAATCTGTTAATTGCCTTGAACTCTCAGACGAGTCAGTACAGCACAGGATTATTATCGTCAACATAAACTAAAATCAGAACCATACAAAAATCAATATCTTCAAAATAAACATTAACTGAAATCAAATCAAATATAAAAAAAGCTAAATTTCTCTTTTTTGTCTGTGCTCACATAACTAAGACTAAAAATGCTAAAATATGGAAGTATAAAAAACTAATAAAATGACAAAAACACAACAAACTTACTAAAACTAACTAAACTCAAAATTAGTCGAATTATGAACAAAATCAAATAGTATATCAATATACTAATCAATACTACTAATATGACCCTGATATGTGTTAGACAACACTATAAAACACTATCTCGTATGACGGTTATATGTCGTATCACTCATCTCTATGGTAATGCATTATAGACCGTGTGGTTTTCTGTAAAGCGGTTCTGAAGTTGTGTGTGTTGTGGAAGTGGACTTGACTCAGTCAGTTCCGTCTGTGTGTAATCAGTGCTAACAGTCGACAGCAGCGGGTCTGTCCAGTGTTAATGAGTGACTGAAGCTGTCAGTCCATCATATATCATATATATAGTCATCTGGTCAAACACACTCTTTCTGTTCAACATCAGTTCAGCGGCTGAAGCGGCTGGGAGGTTTCATCTGACCGGCTGCAGTGTGCAGGGATCCTCTGCCCTTTATAGAATATCAGTTGTGGCCCTCAGGCACTGCTCTTCTGTAATGCTAAAGTTAACGCCAGAAAGAGACAGAAAGACAAAAATGTCAAATATCAGGCACACACGGACAGACCTGCATTAGGACCCTCCCTGTGTTTCTTGCACATGTGTGTGTGTGTGTGTATGTAATTGTTTGTAATGAGGTTTGCTGGCTCAGACGAGCTCTTTCTGAACTCAGTACCGACCCACACGATGGGACTCTCATGCGTTTACTTGAGGAAGATCGGTGCTTATTTGCAATAGAAATATTGATCAAATCTTTAACAGTTTCTGTGCTATTCGCATGATATTGCTCATATACATATCCAAGTATATGATACAGCTTTCATTCTTCAGGTCAATCATATAATAATGGGGGACAAAATCAGTTTAAAAGAGGAAAGTGAAATCTTTGTCATAGTATAGTTAAAGTTACCGCATTCATTGCACTTTATTTGTACCATTTTGTTTTATTGTTTTATTTTAATTAATCTTTTTGCACTTAAAGGTAGGGTAGGTCAGAATTGTCGAAAAAAAACTTTTATTCAAATTTGTTTAAACTGTCTTTATATACCAATGCATAATTAAAATGTAAGTACTCTGATAAAAAGAGTATAAAAATCGAGTGACTCTAGACCGTTTAATCTTCATTAAACACAGCTCATTAATTCCATTCACTCCCACCAAAAAACGGGTGCGCGACTGCGCGCACGTGGGCAGAGCCAGTAATAACGGCGGTAGTCATGGCGACGTCGAGTGACAGTCGCGCAAGCCAATCCTGTGATTCGTCCAGAATGGAAATAATGAGCTGTGTTTAATGAAGATTAAACGGTCTAGAGTCACTCGATTTTTATACTCTTTTTATCAGAGTACTTACATTTTAATTATGCATTGATATATATAGAAAGTTTAATCAAATTTGGTAAAAAGTTTTTATATAAATCCTACCTACCCTACCTTAATGCAATTTTTAGAATTTGAAAGATATTGTTTGATAAGTGAGATCTCTGTAGTCCTTGTAAGCCCCCCAAACAAGTAGTGCTTGAACGTCCTGTAATTGACCGGTACGGAGCCTGTAGGAGCCCTGCACCTGTGTCATCTGTGTCATGAAGAGCAGGACACCTCAGTGAGAGGAATGAACTCAAGGGAATACCTTACATGCCTGCTCCAGTCTAGCGGCTTGATCTGCAGTGCGCTGGCCCTTTAACTGCTGCTGCGCTGAGTGTTTTTGGGCTCTTGTTTTAGCATGCTGTGCCTGAGGGGGTCAGCCAAGAAGTCACCCTTAAGAGGTGATAATCCCATCACACTAGTTTTCCCCGGATGGCATGAGCGGGTCTGCTCTCAGGAGAGGCTGAGCCTTGTTTCTGCGCTGGTTAGGGGTTACGGAGGCCAGCGCTGTGTAAAGCTGGGCTTCTCAACCCCTGGGTCGTGACCCAAAAGAGTGTCTCAGGTCTGTCAGGAACAAAACAATGATAGGCGAACATTAGAATACCACATTTTTATTCATTCTCATTGTGGAGAAGCACTCCGCAAGAATTTTTTCCGGAAGAAGAAAATCCTATTTTCCGCAAGAAAATAGTCACAGTCCAGCTTAAGTAAGTTCAGTGTTGTTTAATTTTTGTTGTAAAAAAGTTATTAATTTAGTTCATGTTTATATATATAGCCGCTCTGGAGAAAACTGTTATGTCATCGTCCAGCTCAGTTCATTGCTCATATAATGGTGTCAATGCAGGAGATCAATAATATTGTGGAATATTAAATTAAATGTCCCCAACTAAGCAAGCCAAAAGGCGTAAGAAGGCGACAGTGGAACCGAAACTCCATCAGTGGCCTTGTGAGAAACCAGACTCAGTCTCAGTTCTCCTCTGGCCAACGAACTAACAGTGTGTGATTAGGATTCGGCCAGCATTACAGGTCAGAAGTCAGATTGGATTGGAACATTCAGAAAATTTGGTCTATATTGGCGTTAACCTCGTCTCCTGCAGTATCCGTCCCCGTCTCACTCCCTAATCCCTCCCGCCTCCTCCCTCCAAACACCCAGAATGCTCGGGAAGGGCTAGCGTTTGGCGGTGTGGTCTCTCAAGCGCGTCACAGCGCCGATGCCCTACAGGTATCTCTCGAATGAGTGGGCAGATGAGAAAGAGATGCTGCCTTCCCAAGCACCGCTAACGTATTTATGCAAATCTTTTTGGGCATTATTGCAGATAAGCTCATTTTATAGTCTGATTTCTGCTCCCTCGTGTGGCATAATGAGTCGTCAAGCATGGAGGAGCGTGTCGGGGAAGAGCACCAGTCCATCGGTCCGTCTGTCCGCGTGCCGAGCGCACCGTCCTGACGTTCAGTCTGAGGAGATGGGGATGGAGGGGTTTGAGACGGCGGTTAGTGCTATTAGCTCTCGTTATTGGAGGCAGCCGTCTAATAATTTCTAATTACCCTAAGGAGGTATTAGGAGTGTTAGTCAGCAAGGATAATTTCTTATTTGCACGCCTGGAGCGGTGAGCTCTCTAGAAGAACGGAGGCTAATGTGCAACAAAACAAATCAACATGCCACGCAGGGCTGCGGGCTTCAGGGAGGAGGCCGAGATAACGCTCATTATGCATCATGATAATTCATTTAGAATGTTATCAATTTCAGAATGGAGGCTTGTACTCACGCACACATAAGCCATTAAAAAAGCATGAGGAAAAGAGGCTGCTGTTCAAACTCTGCCTCCTGGTCTGTTCAGGTAGCTCCAATTACACACTTCCCATGTTTTGAGGCTGTTGAATGTTAAACGCTGCCTCCTCTCTTCATTTCCTCTGATCTTGAAACGTATTTCAGAGCGAAACACGAAATAAAATGTAAGACAGGACTACGAATTGAGTGGGTGTTTCATACCAGAGTTTGCAGCCAATTGTTGAGGACTCATAACTGATCTAGCTGCTCATTTCAGAGGATGACGACAGATATGCTTTTCTCTGTGCACTGATGAATTGTTCACAGCAACACCAGGAGAAAGCATTAAGGTACTAGAGTTCATTTGACTTTCTCGCTCCTGAGACGCATGTTCCCATGGGGTTTGTTCTCGGCTCCATTTGGTTTTAATTGTGGCAGCACAGCAATACTCATCTTTCTCCTCATGAAGTTATTCGTACCGCGGTTTCCTTCTTTTTCTTCTTGAAAGCATCTTTCCCCCGTCCCCTCAGCCTAGAATGACTTAATCTCCTGAAACAATTGGAGGAAGTTTAAGGAGAGACCGTTTAGATGTCTGAAATGAAATACCAAACAATGGCATCTCGCGATAGCAACCGTTTTTCCACATTCAACATCCTCCAGTGGAAAAGCTTTAGTAGTCATCAGGGAAAACGCAAGAGTAGACAAAGCACAAAACCAAACAAGACAAAAAAACATGTTGTGTTTAGCGGTGTTGCGGGGTCAGGCCTGCATTGTGTGTTTCTCGCTGGGCCGTGGTCCTCAGACAACAGACTGTCTGCGGGAGACATCTGCGAATCCGACCTGCCGACCCTCAGAAGCGCTCTGAAGTGAGGGAATGCTGCCTTTAGCCCTCACACGGCCCGCAGGACAAACTCCAGCGCTATTAAGAAGCAGAGAGAGAGACAGAACAAGAGGGAGACAGGCAGAGCCGGCCGAAGCGCGTCAGATCGGTTTTGTTTCTTCCTCAAAGGCCTCGCGGTCTGCGTTCCTCCTCAGATGCCCATGAGATCGTTTTCCTTCTTTATGAGTAAAGAGCATCTCGGTGCTGGAGAGGTTACGCTGGCCTGATGAGGAGCCACTGTTCACCGCACCTGCTGTTGGGTGGGCCGGCGTCCAAGCGCATCGCTGTGCGCTAAATGAGACACGTTCCCCCTGCTTTCCGGAGGCTAGAGCGACCTTTGGCTGGAGATCTTTGCCGTCTTGTCTCGGTTCGTCTCGTTCTCCGTCGGGCCACTTACGCCTCGCTGGGGTCGCTGGGTCAAAGCGCAGTCCGCTTCCACTGACTTCGCCTCTCTCCTCGATGCGTGCAACACGTGCATTACACTGAAGAGAGAAGCTGTTGTTTCTCTGCCTTTCTCGCTGCCTTTGATTTTCCTGATGGTTGAAGTCGTTGCCTCCGCTCAGGAGCTTAAGGGGAACGGCTGCATCTGCTGTTGAGGTTTTACAGGAAGAGAAAATTGAAAAATCAATAAAAAGCCAAAAAAGAGTGAGACAGAAAAAAATACACAGAGGGCGAAAAGCAAAGCAGATAACAGCTTTGAAGAAGCAGACAGACATAAGGCTGCTCTTAGATTTGAGACGTGTTTTTGGACTAATTCAGGGGCAAAGGACGATGAATTTATTTAAAAAATGTAGTATAGACACGCCACACCTGCGTTTCCAAAATGTCTTTGTTTTATGAAGAGCAATAGAGCACTCAAGCAATGTGAGACAACGACTTATAGAAACTCCAGAGTGGCTGTAATCTGAACCTGCTGCTGGGAAACATTAGTCAGGAATGAGCATCTTCCTTTATGCTTTCAATGCAGAGCTGCTGAGTCCCTTGACTGAGAATAAAACTAGGTGAATTCACACACTGTTTGCCGTCGAGAAGAATTCACCGTACTGAAATGGAATAGGTTTCTGAGTTTCTCTAAAACACAAGAGACAGTCAATAGAAAACTCATCACCGACTGATTTACATAACTCTCTCCCTCTCTCTCCGTTAATGCAGTTCTGCTCATTATTTTTACATTTGTGGAAGAGTGCTTGAACACAGGGAATGTCTGTGGGAAGGACAGCGGGCCGCGGTTATTGACTTGTAAAGGAGCGGGTAGAAGTGTCTGGATAAGACGCAAGCTTCTCCCGCTCTTGTAAAGCGGTATCTGATTTCTCTGCTAGTTGGGTCCCCAGAGGGGCCGCTGGGCTGATGGGAGCTCACAGCTGCTGCAGAGAAGAACAAGTGAACACGTGAACTCGGGAGGTGTTCCCTACATGGTGAACTACGTTCAGAGGATGCGCGTGCTGATCCATTTGCTTACCGCATCTCAAGGTTTTCAATCACAACCCAGTCGCTTGGATGTATTGGTGGTGGTTGAGGAGAGATCCCCTGATGTGAGTGTGTACGCTTTGAGTGTACAGTAGTGCATATGAAAGCGCTATATTAATGCCTCATTGAGTTGCCACGTGTATCAATAGTTGGCAATACCCAGCCCTGGACAGCGCTACAGCGCCAACAGAACGCTGACTAATTTATGAGTGCAAACTGCACGTGTGCATGCGAGAGAGAATCAGAGGAAGTTTTCATTGACTCCGCAATGAGGTAGCCGAGGCCCATGGGGGGGGGCTCTTCACAGTTTGAACTTCATCAGGGGTTGCGCTTAATCAATACACTATCGGAAAAAGAATTAATTACCAAAGCAGAATAAAACAGCTGCATTTTAAACGGAGGCTTCATCAATGCTTTAATCTCCTGCTTTCAGCTCAGGTGCCCTGAGGAATCGCTCTGACCGCGTGTAATGAGGAACTCAGGGACCCACACAACCCTTTCTCTCTCACACACACACACATCGGCCTTCCTAAACTGTATCTTCATCTGTACTGAACCCCTCCACTCCGCCACATTCCCTTCCCACCAAATTCCAGCCTTCCCAGGGATGAGGAAGGGTATTAATGTGGAAATCTCTGCTGTAGGGCCGCTGGAAAGAGGCACACATTCCTAAAGTGAAAGGGACTGAACTGTCGCCCGTCCACGGCCCGCCCCATCACCCACACCCCCGCCCCACTCTTGAGCACTCCTCCAAACTGCATTTCAAGTAGGGTTGAGAAGGGGTTATGGGTGATGAATTGGGTTTTTAGTGAGCTCATTAGGAAGCCAAACAGAGTCAGAACGCAGCGGAACGGAGTGGGGCCGCGGCGCAGCAATCAGTTCTGCTTGCTTTGTTCTGTGCCTCCAGGACATTTGCGAGCGAAAGTTCAGGGCGGACGGCTGATGAGAGAGGCCTGCCGAACAGAGCCCTGATCTGATGGTTGACTTGTTGGTGTAGAAGCTTTAATTCGTCAGCCTCTCCTGTCTCGTGTCCACGGTGTGCCCTCGTAAGCCCGGCGTCTGATGCCCGGCTCTGGTAGGATAACGTGTGTAATAACTCCAAGGTGTCTGCCGAGTCTGTGTTTGTCTGAAGGGCAATTGAGGGTGGAGAATCTCCATAAATACAGGGTTTGTGTGCTGATGTGTAGAATCGGACCCTGGGCCTTCCGAGCAGGACTTTTAACAGGGTTTTCTGTTAGAGCGCTGTCGTGTTAGCGGCCCCTTAGTTAATAACCAATGATCTTTGCAACAGAAGTGAACCAGTCAAAACTAACTTTATCTGGACAATAGCTTTATTCTAGAGCTGCTGTAAAGCCTAAACAATTTCTGTTACTTTAATTCCCTATTATCTCTGTAAAGCTGCTTTGAAACTCTCTATATTGTTAAAAGCGCTGTATAAATGAAGGCGACTTGACTTGACTTGATTCCCTCTCTGGAGATTAAGTCTATTCCAGCACAGCTTTGTCTTTCTCTCTGCTCGTGTTCACGGGCCATAGAAATCCTGTTTTGGTGAAAATTGATGTAATTTGCTGTAGTAATTATCTTAGTAATTAACTCTCTAATGACTGCGGTGTGAAAGTGCTGTGGCTCTCATGTGCGCAGTCATTATTTGCTCTCCATTGTAATACAAGCTTCAAAGTGTGATGATACTGACTGGAGAGAGGGAGAATAGACTTGGATGCACCTCAATAACCTCTGGGGCCAATTATTGTAATTTGATTTGGACGACAAGCTGCAGGAAGAGCGTGGGGTCGCTGGGCCGTGCAGCGTGTGTTTAGGGGTGTGTGAAGTCTCTAGACTTTCAGTCCCTGCACAACAAACCTGCGTTTTTCCTCCCTCATTGTTTCTGGACTGCAGATGCTCCCTCACACACTCGCCAATATCAATCCCGCTCGCAGCGACAGTGAGCGCGCCGGTCTTTCCGCCCTGCATCCGTACATGTTTCTGCATTGGTGTCGAATCAGTTGTCCTTACAGCATAGGTTCACGTGCGGCTTCCTTTAAACCGTCTCTCGGGACGTTGTTTCCCTGTGATTGTCTTTCACACGGGCCAGAAGCTCAGAGATGCAGGAAACACTTAATGTCTCATAAACTCATCAGAGTGATTAGCAGACTAATGAAGAGACGAGGCGAGGGGCGGCGGGAACGCAGCGCTACGATCAGACGCGGCGCCTCCAAGGCCCTGTTTATGATGTAATGAGATAATTGGCGTTACAGGTAGCAGGTTAATTACACGTGTAATTACTCAAGCGCTTCAAACCGGCTCTTCTGAAACACTATTGGCATGTGATTATCAACATTTTATTTGCTCCTGTCGTTCGCGAGGTCGGTTTGTTCATGATGAAAGTTTTTCAAACATTTGTTCTTTCATTTTTCGTTCCCCGCATGTCACCTCATTTTAATATTCGGTAAAACTTTATTTTGATGGTCCCTTTTAAACATTTAGTGTCTATAAGTATATTTGCAACTACATGTCAACTTATTCTAACCCTAACCCTACCAGTCTACTAATACTCTACTAATACCCTACTAATACTCTACTGATACTTTACTAATACTCTACTAACACTCTACTAATACACTACTAATACTCTAATAATACTTTACTGATAATCTACTAATACTCTTCTAATACTTTAATAACACTCTACTAATGCTCTACTAATACTTTACTAATACTTTACTATTAGTCTACTAACACTCTACTAATGCTCTAATAATACTCTGCTAATACTCGAATAATACTCTACTGATACTCTACTTATACTCTACTAATATTTTACTAATACTCTAATAATACTATATTAACACTCTACTAATACTCTACTGATACTCTACTAATACTTTACTAATACTCTACTAATACTCTACTGATACTCTACTGATACTCTACTAATACTCTACTAATACTCTACTGATACTCTACTGATACTCTACTAATACTCTACTGATACTCTACTAATACTCTACTGATACTCTACTAATACTCTACTGATACTCTACTGATACTCTACTGATACTCTACTAATACTCTACTAATACTCTACTGATACTCTACTGATACTCTACTAATACTCTACTAATACTCTAATGAGAGTTAGTAGTCATGAAGGTGCAACAATACTTATAGTCAACAGAATGTGTTAAAGGGACCATCAAAATAAAGTAAAACCTAATTTGGAAATTCTGAAATCTGCGGCAATCCTGGGATGACACAGACATTGTGTGTGTGTGTGTGTGTGTGTGTGTGTTTGTGTGTGTGTGTGTGTTATTAAGCTGCTTCCTCATACAGACGTCTAATTAAAGCGGTTTATTCCACTTCATTTACAAGCAAAAGAGAAGCTTTAGTTCTTCAGTGCAAACAACCGCACATTACATGCGCAGGAAAACAACACAGCGAGAATGACTGTGAGAGCGCAGCTGTCCGGGACGAGAGTGTTTGTGCAGATGTGTGTGTGTGTAGGCTATTCAGTACTAAATGAACTCCTGCTTGTGTATGATGTGTTTTTTGAGTCTATTATACTAGTCTATTAGTTCTGCTTCTAGTCTGCTACTAGTCTCAAACTCTTCTGCAACGTGAGCGGAGTCATTACCACCAGTACACACTGCCCCACTGCCGCCGGTTCTGGCTGAGAGGACGGGTGAAAGCGAGTCCCGCATTAGGCGCAGGGTTCAGGGCCGACGCTCTCCGCACTGACCTGTGTGTTTGTGGGTGAGTGCAGCGGTGTGGATCACTGCTCTCCAACACGAGCTCTGAGAAGAGCCGGACCGTCTCAGTAATTAGAGTCTTTAAGCTCAGACTCTGACGGCACTGCCTCCACCTTCATGCCCCATTAGCCGGAAACAAATCTGTGACTGCACCTCTGCTAAGACAAAGCTTCAGCGTACTCGATTCGGCTTTTTACTCTTTTTTACCCGGTTGCAGTTGTTGCAAATACATGTTATATAATCACACGGCTTCTTATCGTCAGCACGGCTTCAGTCTACTTCTGAACTCTCGACAGCAACGCTGTTCTGCTTTAATGTCTACACTGCAAAACAAGTAGCCTCTAATTATTACATTAAACAGCTCTACCCGATTTTAACCCTGAAAATGTGTTTCGGTGGTATAAGTTAATGTAATTATGTTTGTTCAGCGATTATTACATAATGTTTTTGACTTAAATAAAACCAGTTAATTTAGAGGTCTAATTCTTTTTTTTTTTTTTTTACTGTAATTAAACCAGATGTGCTGTGTACAGTGTTGGGGAAATGCATTACAAGTAACTTGAGTTATGTAATCAGATTACTTTTTCAAGTAACTAGTAAAGTAACGCATTACTTTTAAAATTTACAACAAAATATCTGAGTTACTTTTTCAAATAAGTAACGCAAGTTACTTTGTTTTCCCATTTATTGACTGACAGCTCTCCGATCCTCATGTTGAGACGTGTGTGTGTGTGTGTGTGTGTGTGTGTGTATACATGTATTTTATTGTAGTTCTAGATTAAATGTGAGCATTTACTTATCTCACTTGCACAAAAAAAATATTAAATATTCCTCAAAATGAATAAAATCAGTGAATGCAGAATCAGAATACTATGCACACCTCTAATAACTAAATATTTTAAATAAAACTTACATTTCTATGCATTTAATCTCACTTTATTGACCAATGTATTGCTTCTGAGCTTCGATGACTCAGTAAATAAGCAGAAGTGACTGTAGATAGATAGAAAGGTCTGCTTTCCTCTACTGTACACATGTCCTTCAGCCTGATGATTATTATTCCACTTTTGCTGTGAACGGGTCTTTACATTTGCCCAAAAATAGAACGTTTGTGTCATAAAAAAACAAGCCCAGCCCAGGTGGGGAAAAGTAACGCAAAAGTAACGTAACGCATTACTGTTCTAAAAAAGTAACTAAGTAATGCAAGTTACTTTTTAAGGGAGTAACGCAATATTGTAATGCATTACTTTTAGAAGTAACTGTCCCCAACACTGGCTGTGTAAATGTCTCTCGTGATAACGATAAGACACTTGAGGTGACGTTATAGAGAATATAGTCACACACACATCCCATCATCCAGCTCTAAACTGCTCAACGTGACTGTGTTAAGGCCATTGGGCTGATTTATAAACCAATGTGTTCATTGTGAAAGAAACTACAAATTAAAATTGACTTCACTGTGTAACACAACCTCAAGTTGCTTCCATCAAATAGTTACTGTATTATAAAATACACACATATTCATGAAATGTTAAATGATGATATAGCATCACTAGAACACTGGATTGACCAATCAGAAGGCAGGAGCTCTGGTTAATATTACAGTTTTTTACAGTTATCTATTGTATACGGGTCAGTGGGGTCCAGTTTAATGTGGATAAACACTGTCTCTCTCTACAGACTCGCATGCACATGCACACAGTGGACATGTTTGAGCCAGATAGAGGCAGATATGGAGCGAGCGAGCGAGAGAGAGAGAGAAAGGGGGCATGTTTTTTCCTTCTCC
Source organism: Phoxinus phoxinus (assembly GCF_949152265.1). NCBI lineage: Eukaryota > Metazoa > Chordata > Actinopteri > Cypriniformes > Leuciscidae > Phoxinus > Phoxinus phoxinus. Next base: position 1,016,348 of record NC_136888.1, read on the forward strand.
AAGGGCACCGCTTCTCCAAAAGTGCCTGGGGCGAGACTGCAGCACCTCGTCTCCCGGAGGCCTTTGGGCGTCTCCTAATAGCCCCCCCCCCACATCTGCCCCCGTCTCAGAGGTGCATGATGGGATACTTCCCCTTCCCCCTCTCCTCTTCTCCTCGTGTCGTCCTCATGTTTTGTGCTGGAGTTCACATCCGCACAGGTTCAAATGGCAGAGTTGCCAGGGAACAGTCAGAGGCCATTAGCGTTTGGGACGATTCGCCCCGCGGCGCTGCAGCGCTAACCAGTGAGCGGCGGGCCATGTAGATTAGCAGCTTCACATGTAATGAGCAAGTTTACCCTTTCTCTTCTTTTCTTTTCTCTTCTTTTCTTTTCTTTTCTTTTCTTTTCTTTTCTTTTCCTTTCTTTTCTTTTCTTTTCTTTTCTTTTCTTTCTTTTTCTTTCTTTTTCTTTCTTTTTTCTTTTCTTTTCTTTCCTCTCCCTCTGTGTCAGTCTCTGTTTCGCTGCACTAATCCCGCCGAATAATTTTTTTGATTATTTCCACTTCTTTGACTCACTGTCATGTGTGTGTGTGTGTGTGTGTGTGTATGTGTGTGCTTCCACTAGCGATAGACTTATCGTTTTTTGGATGATTTGTGTGTAGATTATTGGTATCAGCTGAAAACACACCCCAACACACCCCGTTATCCGCTCTCAGAAGATAAAGTAAATGTTGTGTAAAATTAGCCTTTTAGCAATTTTGTGTACATTTCATTCTCCGTCATTAAATTGCATTATGTATTTGATTTACTCTGATCTAGATCTGTTGAAAACACACTGATCTCCAGACGTTTAATTTGTGTACATATAGATTTGGTTATCAGCGAGTGTGTGTGTGTGTCTGGTTTCAGGGGCCGTAGGGTAATGAAGCGAGCCGCGGGTCTGTAAATACACGCGGGTCACTCTGGCCACCGCGAGCGCTAGGCTATCGTGTTGCAGTGAAAATGGAAACGTCAATAAAATTAATCTGTCCACCTTTTGGCCTGGACTGCTCGCGGTGGTCCACTCATAACACACCCCAACACGACCAGTGTACACTCCTCCTCCAGACGTCATTCGAGCGGGTGATTAAACTGTGTGTGTCACTATGCCATTGCGTTTCTGAACGTGAGTGTGTGTTACGAAGCGTACACCTGTGAGGTCACTCACACGCATCCACACACACGGTGAGCACTGGAGAGAACAATAATAGATTAAAACAGAGAAGCTTTCAACTGTCCTTGTATTCTTCATGCATTCTGCACTTCATTACGCCACCCATCGGATCTGTTCTCTTTGCTCCTTTTTAAAGTCATTATTTGAAATATTAATGCGTGATTATTGCTTATATAGGTGCGTGTGATTGATGTCTCCCCAAAAACAGAGCGACGTGCAAGTGTAAATTTGTAGAATATCGCGGCGTAGTGCAGGAGTTTTTCAGATACATAATTTAGATGCCCTGAAGGAAGGCTTTCAAGGCATTTTCGCCCAAGGCCAAGAAAAAATAACTGACTTTTTAAAGTAAATCATTTTTGCTAATGCACAATTAATGGCGGAGGAGAAAGAAAGTAAGTCTGGGAAGTGGGTTATGCAGAGACGCGACCTGCCCTCACACACGGACCTCAGTGTCAGTCGTGCTCGGGATATGCAAATGAGGTGCAGGAAGGGGAGGGGCCGCAATATTGTGCATGTGTGTTTATCGCGTTGTAGCTTTTGCATAATTTTTTTTGATGTTGTGTTCTTCTTGTTTGACGTGAGGGCGTCTCTGTATTTTAGGGTTTATGTAGGTTTGTATAATGTCACTGTGTGTACGATTGTGGTCCACTTTTCTAAAACGCTCTGTCTTTCGTCCAGGAGATGGTTTAGACAACAGTGTGGCCTCACCCGGCACGGGCGACGACGACGATCCAGACAAGGACAAAAAGCGGCAGAAAAAACGAGGCATCTTCCCTAAGGTCGCCACCAACATCATGCGGGCATGGCTCTTCCAGCACCTCACAGTAAGTGTGCCATGAGCTCTTTCTGTGTGTGTGATCGGGAAAACAGCGCTGAGATCGCACGCTAGTACTCGTGATCGAATCACTGCACGATCAACACTCATACCACAGTGAGATCCGGCCGCTTTTTAACGCTCGTCTGTGTCACTGGGCGACATGCAACGGTGGATCCTGGTTTGGAGCAGTTTTCATTTGAAGAGCAGAACTAAACTAATTATTTCGCTATTTTGTGAGTGTAATGGCATTTGATTTTAAAGTAGTCCCCCTGTAGTCAATCATTGTATCCATTAAAACTCATCTTTGATCACCTAAATGACATATTTTACATTTTTCCTTGAAGAAAATGTCTTCATGCCTTAAAATAGCTTGAATGTAACTCGACACCCTTGCCTCATTTAGTATGCGTGGTTCTATGAATATGCAAATGAGCCCCGCCTCCACTCACTCACTCGCTCACTCAGAGATCCACTGGTGGACGATCACACGTTGATCTGATTGGTCAAGGTAGTGTGTGACGTCAGAAACACCAGCGATTTCACACCGTGTGTTTGAGACTGTCTTTGGTTCACTGCAGTTTTAAGCAGAAAATACTCAGCAATGCTGTCCACTTATGAACTTACACATGGTGTGTGTTAAAGCAGATTAATAACACCACATACACACATAAACTACATTAAAAGCTGGATTTTCACCACAGTGGGTCTCTAAGTTCAGGATCAGAATATCAGCAATATCACATTCGCAGTAACTGCTTCCTCATGGACACGACTGTATTGACTGACCACTGTGTTGTTTTAATCAGTTCCTCCTGAAGAACGGTTTTAGGGTTCAGTGTAAGTCTAGTTGTTGTGGCACTAGAGAGAGCGCTGTGTGTGTGTCGGGGTCGTGTTCCCTCGGCCTCTCTGATGTCAGGACATCATCCGCGGCTCAGGATATATCGATCGGGACGGCTCGGGTTTCTGGCGGATGAGCATGTGACCCGAGGACGGCCGTGCGTCTGTACTGTGTCTGTGAGGGACTGGCTTTGGACCCGCTGATCTAACTCAAGCCAGAATAATGACGGCTAATTAAAAGGGCTGTAAAGCCATTAGAAACATTAGAGGGATAATCAGAGGCGCTGAACTCTGCCATGCGCTTATAACTCTCACAATCCTCAGAACAACTCAACGCTGCACAGTTCGATGGACAAAGACACTTCACTTTCCTCTGCATTATTCCTGCGCTCTTTTCATTTGGCGTCTCTGAAGAGGGAGCCACCTACCTCGCCGCTTTTACCCACAAACGCCTCTCGCTCTTTCACTCGGCTCCATATCACGCAGGAATTTCACACTGGTTTCCAGGATCATTAGGCGTCTTTACTGGCAGCTCAGGAGATCCCCATTCACGGCGCTCACGAGACACGCACTCCCGTTCCCTTTACAATTGTTTTAAAATGCCCTGAAAACCTCAGGAGAAGTTTTCGCTAATGGAAATACAGACGTTTCCATCGTCCTTTTAGATGTTTCTCTCATTTCAGAGTCTTTTATGTGTGCGAGTAATAATTCATCCTTTTTAACGCACCTTTCTATTTTTTTTTTTCGGACCTAAAAGACTTAATTGAATTATCCCAAAGTACCAACCGCTGCCCCCCGCGCAATCCTTTACACCGCGCGGCCGTGCCACACACTAACACATCAGGCCTTTTATTTTAATTTGTTAAGCAAATGTATTTTCCAGTTCAGGATGCATTTGTGTGCGGGTGAATTCATGGGGACTTTGGCCCTGAATGGCCCGTAGCGGCAGCGCTCCATTCAACCATTCATTCAAGGGTGCAAAAGAAAAGCAGCGAGGTTGTACTTTCTCAACCGCGGGGCCACAGCGGAGCGGCTCCTCCATGAGCGGCGGGGGTCCCTTTACATATGTTCTCAACATTGAGCCATTGTCACTTACTCTGAGGGGCTCAAAAGGACGTAACCCCTTCCCTCCCCCCGTCTCCCTCCCCCGCGCACACAGGACGAGGCGCCCGCTAACAGTTACAACTGTGGCTGAAGTCGACGGCCTCCTCTCCTAGGGGGGGGGGGGGCGGTATGGCAAAAATATCATCACGATTTTTTTCAGGAAAATCACGATTTTATCACGATTCCTTTTCATGTCGTTTTTACTATTTTGCAAGTGACTGAGCATTACGGCCAAACTAATGACCCTATTTTAAAAACAAAGCCTTAGGCAACAAAATATAAAATAAAAAAGAATGGCAGACAATTAGGCCAAAGTGGCGAAGATAAAAAATCTTATTAAAAATTAAGAACAAAGATACACATACACATAATATACAAATGAAATAAACAGCTACAGGTGTATTTAACAGTAGCGTTGAAGAAAGTAATTAAATGAACAAATATGAAAATAAAACTTCAACTTCACTGTATTGTACATTGATTCTTATTAAAGCTATTAAAGTTCTCAGTCTTCTGTTGAAAATAAAAGTTATTTGGAGGAATGTGGGTAACCAAACAGTGGATGTACTCCAGAGATAGTTTGTTCCTACTATGGTAGTCAATGGGGACCAGCAGCCGCCCGGTTAGCCACACTCCTCAAAATATCTTCTTTTGTGTTCAGCACAAGAAAGAAATGAATACAGGTATTGAACAACAATAGAGTAAATAATGACAGAATTTTTATTTTTGGGTAACTATCCCTATAAGGACAAGCGGCAGCATGTTTACTATTAGGGCTACTGTCACTTTAAGATCTGCACGCGACGAGTCTACACGCATTTGACAAGCAGATTTTTCTTAATTGTTTTCTATTGTTCTTTCACTTTAGACATAACCAACTTTATTTATGTAAACCGTGTGTGTATTTGACAGTATTAGCACAAAAAGACTTGAAAGATAACTTAGTCCAGTAACAGGCGCTGTTAGACAGGCTCACACTACAGGAGTTTTAGGCCGATTTCCCCCTCCCGAGAATAGGAGAAAAAATATTGCAGAGGACCTCGATCGGTTGCGATGTTCGGCACGGATTATCTGGTAATGTGAGGCGTTCACAGATCGAATCTTGCCCCTCCCGATCTGCTCTCACACAAATCAGGCTCGCCCCGATCATATCAAACATCATATCAAACATGTTTACTTTGATATTCATCGGGATGAGCAAGATTGTGACTACGTCAGTACTGTCCCAATAGCCAATAGGAAACAAGTCTACGACGAGACGGAAGTGACAGACATTTCTTACCTGCATTTCTCGCTGAAGAACTGACAATCCATGTTCAGTCCGTCTCCCCAACCGTTTTCTCATCCACACTCGTTTATTCTTCCGCTTTTCCTCACAACAAACGATCATTGATACAGCAAGTTGTCGTGTTACAGTGTCCATTTTGTTTACATCCGCTTTCCCGCTTCCGCTCTGCTGCGTAGATCACGTGAGGCGCTTCCTCTGGCACGATAATCTTAGTAAAATTTTGTAGTGTGTGATGCGCCGCGACTTTCAAATCTTGTAGTGTAAGCATGTTTAATATTTGAGGGAAGAAAATCTGCAAAGATTCTCCTAAAGTGTGTGCAGCAACCAGATTTAAAAATCGGTTAGGATGTCAAAACTCCTGTAGTGTGAGCCAGGCATTAGACAGGCTTTAGTGCATGTGCGCGTCGGGTGTTTGCGCTCAGATAAGCGCTCGCTAGAACAGCGCATCAGCCGCGAACGACATGTTTAACCGGCAAGGCTTTAAAGCACATGCAAATAATGAACTTTTATGAACTACAGTGTCCCGTTCCTCTGTATTTCATGTGGATATACGTCGCGCTGTACAGTATGTTGAGACTGACGGAGACGCCGGAACTGCAAACTGATAGAATGCACGATCCTACGATATTTCTTCAAAAGCAGATCGTGGAGACATTTTAATCGCCCACGATCAAAAATCGTGATATCGCACACCCCTATCCTCTCCCAAGGACACCTGTCCCTCTCTGCCGCTCTGAGCCTTACATGGGTGAAGCCTCCCTGGTCATCCGGGCCCGATCCCCCGCGCGGTGAAGGATAGCCCCGCGGGAGACGTGTACCGACTGAAGTGCATCCGCAGACCTGGAGCGCCGGGGTCAGGACGCGCCGCCGCTGAAGCCCGAGAGATGTGCTCCTGCTCCCGGAGCTCGCTGGATCTCTTCCAGTGCCATTAGCGGGAGGAAATCCCAGATGGCTGCTGTAAGCTTTCCCATACGGCACAGAGCTCATGTTATCGGAAAGATAAACTCCTCTGTGGGGTGTATTGCTCTATTAGACTTCATATGTAATGAGCGAGAGAGAGGAGCAGCAGGGCCGTGGTGAAGCCTGGTCTTCTCGGCAGGGTCACACAACAGTTTAATGGAGACAAACTTTGAATCCTCTCAATTAGCCGGTTGGCGCCCTCAGTGTGTCTCCTGCTAAGAAGAGGGTCATCCCGCAGTGAAAACAGGAAGCACTCGATGCAGAGATATCTCTCCAGGCCGGCGCTGTCCTTTCACTTCTTAAGCCAACCAAACGCTGTGAAAATAAATAGGCTCGTTTGAGCTGGGCGGCTGACGGGAGGCTCAACCAATGGCATGAGGATGTGCGGAAAGCTGAATATTTACTGGACAGTAATGTAGGGCACATGCACTTATTAAATGTAAGGGTATTTAGTAAAGATGGTTGATTTTGAGTTCATGTTGACTCAGTGAATTAGTCGGAAACAGACAGCTGATCATTTCTCATCTTTTGTTACAACAAGTTAGAAACCTCATCAAATGACTTGTGTACACAAATAAACAGGATCAGCCAGGGGTCAGGCAGCGGAGTCACAGTAAAGCACACACACTCGCTCCTGAGGCTCCAGTTAAACATTGGGCTGATCAGTTCTGTGTGTGTGTGTGTGTGTGTCTGACTCACATCACTGTTCACTGTTCACTGTTCACTTCTCTCTCTCTCTCTCTCTCTCTCTCTCTCTCTCTCTCTCTCTCTCTCTCTCTCTCTCTCACACACACACACACACACACACACACACACACACACACACACACACACACACACACACACACACACACACACACACACACACACACACACACACACACACACACACATAAGATGTGGTGGGTAGGTTCTCTTCACCCCTGCCGTATGAGAAAGGTTTCCTCCTTCACTGTTTGCTGTAATGCAGGGCATTCTTAAAGCAGCAGTTTCATTTAAAGCCCAGCGAGGTTGTTTAGTGACGCTCCGGGGGTTGCAGAGGGGCAACACTAATCTATCATGGGCGTGTTTGCCATCCATCACCAGTGGAGCCTACACAACAGAGTTCAGTGTGTGTGTGTGTGTGTGTGTGTGTGTGTAAGGAAGCATGAAGACCAGAAACAACTTACACTAATGTGTGCTTTTGCACCCCTTGTGGCAATGCTGAGAATGGAAAAGTGTTGGTAAAGCTGTGTTTTGGACAGCGACCCTACAGTGGGGACACACTCTCTCTGCTGTCGGCCAGTTGTTCTGTTGATTCAGACTTGATGTAAATCTAGAGAATCAAGTATGTCACTGCAAACTGTCAGCTGACCACATGTCCATATCGAGTGACTCTTTCATCCTCGCAGGTTGTGAAATTATGTTATACCCACATCTCCCGTACGTGTGTGTGTGTGTGTGTGTTTTCAGTGTTTGACAGATCCTGAGAAGAAGCTTTTGCGTCAGCTAGCATTTGGCATCAATATTACATTAGCTTCACATCTTAAATACAAATGTTGTTTTCAGATCACTGCATCCTTGTTTAAACTGTTGCATCTTCACATTATTCTCTAATATGTCTCTGTGTTGTTGTTAGTGCGTTCCTCTTTCTTGATCTTGTCTCTGAGCATCATGCTGTATGTTGTGTAAGACTGAACTTTTTATCATGGATTGATGCTTTTTGGAGATGAACGAGTTTCTGAAGTCTTTGTCAGTTGAGGGATGACCTTGCAGACACTTGGAATGCTCCTACATACCCAGACTGAGTCGGTATTAATAAAGACAGCTTGGACAGGCTGGAACACGCTGTTCCATGTGTGTGTGTGTGTGTGTGTGTGTGTGGAGGGGAATGCTTTTGCTCTGACCTGAAGATACACATAAACAGTGAGGAGAACAAGAACTCTAGTTTAGTAACTCTAGATCTCACTGGACAGATCAAACTGACCTCCACACAGACCGACAGACACACGTGTCTGCCCAGAACACCAGGCCTGCTAACGGCACATCTCTCGCAAATCCTCAAACCTCTTGAGGTCTTGTGTTTTCCCCCCAATGGACTTTTTGATCAGGTCAGAAACAGAAACATATACATGAGTGAGGGTGCCAGTGCCTGTCCAGAAGATTGCAAGAATGTGATCCCGATTTGTTATTATTCAGGTAAAACTTGCTCAGCATGATTCTGTTTATACTGTTGACCTAAAAGATGAAACTGGTCATAGATGTGATTAGAAGGCATATAATGCCTTTTATAGCAACCCTTGTGGTAAAGCTATGATTAATAAACTGTGCACTCATATTCTTGCTCGCAGTGTGTCTCGGGCTGAAGACGGAGGAACTAGGGGTGTGGTCGAAGAAACAACTCAGATATAGAAGCTGAAAACTAAGAGAGGATGGCCGTGTGTGTGTGTGTGTGTTTGGAGCAAAAATCAAAACCAGACTGTGCTTCTCTGTTTAGTTTGTCAGGGGACTGGCGCTCCTCTGAATCCCACAGCTCTGTTTCTGCTCTGTGATCTTCCCGCCCTTTCTCTGCTGCTGTTTTTATTCTGTTTTGTTTTTCCAGCACTTCTCCTCACGAGCCTCCCTCTGAGCTCTGTCTGCACCTCCTTTCTGCCGTTTCATAATGACGACCGAGCGCTGTGACTGCACAATATCATTTCATATCTTGAATGGTGCATCAAAGGCAACAAACAAAACGCACCAATTTGCTGTGGTTTCTGTTCAGCCTCCCAAGATGCTGGCAAACTGAAGCCTTCCGCCGACTGTGCCGCCGCACTGTGGTGCCAGCATCTGATGCTCACTGCTCAGGCGCATACGGGAGGTTTTCATGATGACTAAAACCTGTGAGCAGTATCAAAACATTCACAAAAAGCCAAAGAAAAAAGGCAGATATAAATAAAAGAAAATCTACTAAAGACACATATCCTAATCAAACTGGAGCGTTTTGGCTCCAGATGTGAATGCATGTGAATATTGATCAGATCGCAGTAGTTGTAATGTCCCCGGGGCACGGCAAACCCTGCTCAAATCTACAGCGATTTAGATAAAGAGAATTGGCAAGACACAACGGATTTCAGAAGCATAACCTCCTCCTTCTTTCTCCTCCTCCTCTCCCCCTTCAACCGGGGAGCAGAAGAAAAGGAGGGAAAACCTGTAATTACACACACTCTTCTGAATCTCCCTTAATGTTCATTATTTAAAACCGGCGGCAATTACAAGTTCAAAGGGGCTTAGAGGGCCAGCAACCTGCATAATCGCCAGCAAATGAAGTATAGCGTGTTCACGGCAGCGGCGCCGCTGCTGGGGGGGTGAATCATACATTTCCATACAGGCACAAATCTCTGCCACCTCAGGGCTCCAGCGTGCACTATCCCTGCCTCGCAATCCTCTTAGCCACGGCTTTTTGTCTGTCTTCACCCACCAGCTACCCTCCGACTCGTAAAGCATATCAAACTTTACCCTGGCTTATGTTGTACATTCACTGTTGTTTGTCCTCATGTTTACCGCCCACCCTCTCCTCCAGATTACTCTGCTCTGTTCCTCTCTCTCCTCCTACCATCTGACGTCACATGCACGTGATGCGGGCGCAGGAGTGAGCGCGTCCCCACAGGTGTATCTCAGTTACCTTAGGAGACAGTCACAGCAGCCAATTCTGTCCACAGGTGGCTCTTTGCTCATCAAGAGGATGGCTCGGGAGCCCAGCGGTTAGCTCTGGTTTCAGAGCCGCCCCAACCGGCGGTCATTGTATACATCCTCCTCTACATCTACACCTCCACACAAGAGGCTCCCTTTCTCTCTCTGTGCCATGTTTATCTTCTTGCTCTGTCCTGGTTCAGTGCTGCAGGTCACCTTTCTGTCTGTACGGCTTTCGTGTGCCTCCCCCCGGTCAGTTGTGCTGCTGTTTGCATTAGGGATCTTTGATAAAATCTCCATAGGGATTTGCTCTAGTGCTCACACCATTTCCTGCCCGCTGCTTTCATTGTTTGTCTCGTTCGCATGGGGGAACGTACAACTCCCACCTGAATACAATAAAACGTTGACGCTCTTTGGCGTGGCAAACAGCAGACAGTTCATTTTTCATTCAGCAAAATCTCCTCAGAAGGAAGCGAAGACTGGCTGTTTCATTAAGTGGCCCATCCAGGCAGACACGTGCACCACAGCAGAGCCCATGTTTACCCAAGCAAGTGTGCATATTAGAACGGAATCCATGGAGAGATTAATGGGCTACTGCCTCTGTACCATTGATTATCTAAACGCCATTTTTCCCTCTTCCTGCACACATATTAAAAAGTAATGAAGCCTACGGAGGAAAGGAAGGCAAGACTTCACGCATCATTTTACGTTATCTGGACTCTAACAGTGAGGAATCTCTTTAAGGCACGTTCTGAGCAGAATTAAGTAAACAAATGTGGAGTATGCTTTTGAAACAAGCTGTGGCGACTAGAAAAATGTGCTTAAGCAAAGACGAGCCCCTGACACATGGAGGAGACTCTGCAGATGTTAGCAATGGATTTGGTAGACAATGATAGTAATGAAAATGTGGAAGGACATCAAAAGCACCCAGGATTAGAACGATCTACAAAGCCAGTTCAATATTATATTATAGGTCCCTGAACAAGTGACTCTTGGCGGCTGTCCATCGTACGCCTTCTATTTGCGAAGAAAAGACGTTTCCACCAGCGCCGTGCATCTCCGCTCTGTTCTCCTCTGTCATGGCCCTGCTGAAAGGGTGGGGGTGGCCTCTTTCAGGGAAATAACTTCCTGAGACATTACGTGAATCAGCAGACAGCCTTATGGCCCAGACCTTCCCAGGAGTCTAAACGCTGGAGTTAAAGGTGAGGAACCACATTGAAAACCTGATGGGAAACAGTTTTTCCTGCCCTGCAGAGCTTTATTTTGAATGCTCTTGGCTTCATTTGGTTTTAGTATGTGGTAATGACTTCTGCACTAGATCTTCCTCTACAGAGCCCAACCCTCAATGTCATAGCCATTACTGAAGCACTTTTACCATTACAGAGGCATGCCGCTCGATTCCCGTCAGTCAAAGTTGACTGTACTGCGCTCAACTCATTATTGTGCAGCGGTGGGACGAGGGATTGAGGAAGGGAAAAAAGGAAGAGTAGAAGTAATGGCGGAGAAAATACACAAACACACAATGGAAAGAACACAACAACAGCTGTCTTTTCTGCAAAGTGATTGGAGAGGAGCGGGGCTTGGGTTACATTCCTGAGATGGGGATGGCTGGTGTTGGTTTCAGAGGTGGGGGCAGGTGGTGGGGGTGGAGACAGCTCAACAAGTTGTTGAAAAGAACACAGACGCTTGTCATCAGCCTCCAGAGCAGGGAGCCATCTGAGTGCATTTTAGTCACAGAGGTTAATGACCTCCCTTTGCTCTTCCGTCCTGCTGGAGTCCAGTGCACCAGCAGCACTCTGCTGTGTTTGAGCTCACAGTTCTTCCTTGTGGCCTGGATCAGCCCAAAAAGCTGTAAGTGGATCCTGACAATCCCTTTTTATCTCTCCCTCTAGGGCAGCGCGTAAACTTTCAGACTAACGACGGTGTTTGGATTACTGTAGCTCCCTTTGATGCCTCAGTATGCACCATGCAAAGTGCAGAAAGAAGAAAGACAGCAGAACTGATATGTACTTTTTTTATTTGCCAGTTTAGTGCACGCTTTTTTATCCAAAGTGACCTACAGTACATTTACTACACGGACCGTCCACCCATACCAATGTGGGGTCAAGTTCCTTGCTCAAAGGCACAGTGATAGGGAAACTCAATCCTGTCATGAATCGCTCCTTTTGGGGTTTGAACAACCCTGCAGTTATTGCACAAGTTGTTAATCTGCTCTGATAGATTCAAGGTTGCAATTCTCACAAACCTTTTAGGTTTCAAACTTCCTTTCAACATGTGCAGTTTCATATGTTAGGAAACCTTTAGCTAAATAGAATAAAGAATAAAGCCAGCTACATTTCTTATATTGTGCTGTCTGTTGACCCCCATCCACTAATAAACGGTAAGCTGAGCAAGCTGTTGGTCATCCTCTCATGGGATTGTTGGGTAGCTGCCAGTTTCCTGCTTGCTTTGTCAGTGGATAAAGTCAGTAACAAACGAGAAGCCTACAGCCAAGCCGGTCAGTCAGGTCAGAGGTCAGCAGACCTCAGGGCAGGATTGTGCAGAGGAGCACTATGGGGAGAGCACAGGCGGCTGGAATGCACTGAAAAGGGGCCCTTTGCTCCGTTCCTCAGCTCTACTGCTTTTAGAGCCATTAAATCTCTTCATACATCCCTAAGTCTTGAACATCAAGAGTGGAGAGTCCCCAGGGCTCACAGCAATCCACTGCCTGAGTTTGTAGAACTGATGCCCTGTGTAAGGGAGAGTATTTACGGTTATGAATTGAGGTTGCTTTGGCTCCATCAGTTGTCTCGCAAGGTTTCTGTGATCACGACTGCAAGAGATCTTTGGCTAAGTCGGGTTTTTCTGTCCTGCTTCGGTTGACTTGATCATTTTAGCTAGGCTGAGTTTACTGAAAATCTTCATAGCGGCCTCTTTATGCTGATACATTGTTTAGTCCTTTTGGAGAGCCAGCTAAATGGGCGCCATGCTTGACTTCTACATTTTTAGCATCATTAACCTACAGGAAATTGCCCCTGCAGCTGTTTGCCGGCTGCTTGGTTGCTCCACATTCCCAGCTAATGGCTAAACATCGAGGTTTCCTCTTCTGTGAGTTTTGACTGTAAAGCAGATTTGACAACTTGAATTTGATAGTCTTACAGATGAAACATAACATTCTAGGTTTAGAGCTCTGGATTATTCGTTTGTGACTACTGGTAAAAAAATGCTATCATGCTTTAACTGTGGTTCCCAAACCAAGCCACAGAGACGGCGTTTGTAAATAACCCTTCCCCTCATTAAGAAAGCTTACTATGCTAACTGAAATGTGCTGTGTATATCTTAGATTAGCCTGTTCTATTGCCTTGTCCTTCGGTCTCAAATGCCAGGACAAAAGGAGTCTTACAATAATGTGTGCTGCCAAGACCTGCTTGCATGAAAGGGGTTGGCTGGAATATTGAGGGGTTGGTGAACTACTTTGTTTACCGCAAGCAGAGCGACCCTGTTGTTCTTTGGTTGCCCAGTGGCCTTTTGGCCAACATTTCTTTTCCCCAGTCCAGTCCATTTACCCCACGAGCAATAAACATCCTTTTCTCTCTCTCATGCTGGCAAAATATATTAAAGAATAGCGTAAGTAAGTTTTGCCCTCTGGGATGGTGGGGGCAAGACAGCAGTAAGCCGTGGGTAGTAGCCCAGTGGCCTAATGAACGTGACTCGTAAGGTCTCGGCTCCGTTGCTCACGGGTGCCATCTAAACTAATCAAGTCATTACAGACTGGTGAAGGCAGCGACAAGAGAGTATGTCCCCATGCTGGATGAGTAGTGCATTGTTGCCTCTATCTTATTAGGCAAGATATATATATATTTTTCTGTGAATTTGTTCTGAGGCCAGCAGGTTGTTTGCCTCATTTCACAGGCTTTCGTTGTATAGTGTGAACTCAGGTCATGTTTATCTACTTGATTTGCCAATTTGCCTCTGAGCATGAGTGGTCACATGACTTTATGACAGCAGTGGTGTCAACTGACAAGACTGTACTGCTTTTAACTCCCATTCACTTTCCCGTCCACCTTTTTCCAGCCTGAAATGAATCTGTTTGAAAACCGCTGTTAAGACATCACAGGGAATAAGCCTCAATCTCCTGCATGCAGTCAAAAATAGCCAGTTGATGACAGAACCTGCAGCATAAGTTAAGTTAAACTCCTGCCCCAGAAGTGTTTGACTGATCAGGTGGAAAGAGAAATTCTAGGGCTGTTGTGGTGAGAATTTAATTTGGTCAAATGTACACCCTAAAGCCAGAGGGTTAAGAGGATGAGAGGAGATTCAGTCTATCTTCTATTCCCCTTTCCCTACGCAAGGACATGGAGATCAGGTTCCTCCCCTTGAAAGAGCCGACTGGCCGCGTCTGTAAGAGAAGCCATGAACCTGATCTGATGATTAACTAGCCTCATCACTATGGCTGTGGGCCACATCCACACACACACACATAGAAGAGGGTTTTTTGTGTCCAAGTCACAAGGTCTACGCAAACCCCCACTGCTCTTATTAGTGGGATTTGCCGAGTCAAGCATCACTATTACTGCTACTCCTAGTCAGTGTTAATGCTTTCAACAAACACCAAGTAGTGAACTTCATCGCATATCCATTTGTGCTACAGTTACGCTACATCTAAAGACACATTTGCTTGAGTGCAACCGAGAGAGTTTCTTACGCAGCCGTTAAAGAGCAAAACTTTTCTCGAATTGTTTGTATCACTCACGGTGTGTTTTGCTCCGTGCGTATGTGTGTATTGGGCTGTGTGTGTATCTCTCACTGCAGTGGGTGTGTGTTTGTTCCCCTGTGCGGTTCTCTCTGACGGCCTTGAGAATGGGAGTGATTGATTTTTAGCGCTAATGCTTGTTTACCCTCAGCAACTGTGTTCCAGGCCAACCTCACGGGGGTGCCCACCTCCCCCCCACACCCGCCCAGCGTCCCCCTCCGCCTGGCCTTGCCAATCCATGTTTTTGCGGGGCAACAGTTTGCTTGGCAGGCAAATTGATAGCAAGAGTCGGTCTAGAACCTTGCACCATCTTCAGTGAACATAAATTATTGGTGTAGAGCAAACGGGGGGGCTGGCGGTAGTCCAGCGGCTCCAAGCCCAGCCCAGCCCAGCCAGCAATTGTTGTGGGGGCACAGAGAGAGAAAGACATATGAAGAGAGGGAGTCGAGCTGCTCTCCTCAATAGCTTTTCATGGCGCGCTGGGCTCCAGGTGCCCCTTTGAAGCCACATAAATTGAAACTGTTTTACCTCTGAAAAAGCCCAGCATGGCAGTCACGACTGAGCCTGATCCCAGAGCTGCACGGAGACTGGTGTGTTCATACGTGTGCATGCCGACGAACACAATGACTGCCGGTATGCACACATCGCTTGAGCATCAGGGGGTGTATTTGAGATGGTGCATTTCATAAAACTGAGGACGTGTTCCCTTTTGTGTGTGTGCATGTGAGTCAAGTTGCATTCTTGCCGGCTTCCTCCTTGTTGTCTGGATGCAGCGTAGTGCTGGAGAAAATCAAACGCACACAAAACGCTACCTAAGCACACACATTTAACCTTAGACACACACAAACTACTAGAATACACAGAAGCAAGCTCCTTTTGTCCATCTTTTAAACAAAACACTCTTTTAGCTTCTGTTCTGTTGAGCAGACATCAATCACAGCGCCGCTGACACACACCATGAGTCATGATATAATCAAAGTTAACTTTCTAAACAGATCTCACAGTAAATGCAGCGTTCCTTCTTATGACAAATACTTACAACAAACACACCACATTGCAATTATTCATGAGTAAAATGGGATATATATATTATATTCAAATCAGTCTTATCAAAATAAACCTGCAGCCTTCATTTGGCTGGATATCATGCTTGCAGAAACACACATATGTAAATGCATTATTAACAGCCTCTCTAAATTTAAAATGTGCCAATCTTTCTGCAGATGTCTGTGTAGCAGATATTAAAACGTCATTCTGGGCTTTGATTGATTTTATTGGGAGTCTGTGTTATCTTGCTGCGCTCAGTTTGATTAAACACACAGAAACGATCACAGTCAATTTGAGCTGTGCGTCACGGGGAAACTCAAATCCTTCAGCGATGATGGAGTAGTTTGAGAATAACTGAAATTGTTGGTAAGAGACAATGGAGTTTGGAGAACGTGGCCTTCATTTCCGTTCCACAAACCTCTAAAACTGACATAATATCGTAGTTTTGAGCGTGTGGTGTGATAGTATTCCTGCAAGCAATAGCCGTCATTTCACTGTCTCGGTGAACTATAGACTCGGTGAACTAAAGACTCGGTGAACTATAGACTCGGTTAACTATAGACTCTGTGAACTATAGACTCTGTGAACTATAGACTCTGTGAACTATAGACTCTGTGAACTATAGACTCGGTGAACTATAGACTCGGTGAACTATAGACTCTGTGAACTATAGACTCTGTTAACTATAGACTCTGTGAACTATAGACTCGGTGAACTATAGACTCTGTGAACTATAGACTCTGTGAACTATAGACTCTGTGAACTATAGACTCTGTGAACTATAGACTCGGTGAACTATAGACTCGGTGAACTATAGACTCGGTGAACTATAGACTCGGTGAACTATAGACTCGGTGAACTATAGACTCGATATAGTCCGGCTATGAGTAACACACTTCTAGACAAAATAACCTTGAATGTTGGTTACATGTCGTTTTTGCCCAAATAACTTGCGAGATGTTTGATATTCCATCATGTCAGCAAAGTCAACAGAGATTACAAGGTGTTTGGTTTCATTTCTTTAACATATTCTGTGCATCTATTCTTGGACTGTGGTTTATTACATTTGCACTGACGGCCTAAATTGTGTCTTTTTTAGCCTAGACGTCTGGGTTGTGTTTGGGTGGCTATTAGACGTCTTTTAAATGTTGTTTGTGTTAGCATGTTAGCATCTAGCTAAAAGCTCAACATTTTGGTTTGAGCGTTTAAAACCTGCTGTGATTCTTGCATGCAAACTCAAAGTCAAAGGTGAACCCGATGATTGCACGATGGATAGTGGGTTAAAGCAGCCCTAAAAAACATCAGAAATGTTTGTGTAATGCTTACCTAGAGCGTGTAGTGTGTGGACTGTGCTGCAGGATTCAGAAGCTCGGTCGGGGGATGTGCTGGTTTTCATTAGGCTGCAGGACTCTTTAATTCATTGCAGTCTGGCCTCGTACTGATGAAGTCATTCATCAAGCTCACGGTCAGCCGCTCCGCTGGGGAGTGTGTGTGTGTGTGTGTGAAGGGGGGTTGATGTGTGTTTGGGGGCACTGGGGGTTCAGGCTCGACGTTACATGGAGTTGCGGTGAAGAGCACATCACACCCTGTAATTTAGCCAATAGAGTGCAAACACACATGCACACACATGCACTCTGGGAAATAAAAGCGGCCCACATGCACTTGCCGCGGACTGTACGATGCACTGACACATCCCCGAGGACTGTGTGTGTGTGTGTGTGTGTGTGTGTGTGTGTGTGTGTGTGTGTGTGTGTGTGTGTGTGTGTGTGTGTGTTCAGAATGGCGCAAGCAGCAGAAAGCCGTGCCATTAACAGGCTGCAGCGTAATTAACAGTTGATTCGATCGCCGGCTAGCGCTGGCATCTGCAATAAAATAAGCTGCTCATTTTTCTGTCTAATAATTTATAGACTGCACCTCTTCACGTTCTGCGGTCAGTCCGCTGCTCGGGATATTGCTCCGGCTCTTAGTAATTCACTCTATTGATTGAGTTTAAAGTGACAGGAACACTTTCAATCTTTCTCTGATCTCTCATGCTAAGTTTACTCTTCATCATGCTGTTAGCGTGTCATGCACACCGCTGGACGAAATTAATAATTCATATAAAGGTAGTGCTCTGTTCGGGTTTCACTTGTTTTGTAATTTGATGCTTTATTTTACAGTGCTAGACTCGACCTGCGATGTCACCCGGACGCGCGCTACTCTGCTTTCTAGAGCCGATTAATCGCATTCAAAAAAAGTGTTTACATAATATATGTGTGTATAATTATTTTGTATATATAAATACACACACATATGCATGCATATATTTAAGAAATATTTGCATGTATATGCTTTATATATATAATTTATATGATATTTATTATACAGATAAATATTTTATGTATAAATAACACATTTTTCTTAAATATGTACATGCATGTGTGTGTATTTATATATACAAAATAATTATACACACATATATTATGAAATCACAAACTTTTATTTTGGATCCGGTTAATCATTGCCCAGCACAAGTATAATTATTTTGTATATATAAATACACACACATATGCATGCTTATATTTAAGAAAATATTTATACATAATATAAATGTATAAATAAAACATTTATCTTAAATATGTACATGCACAAAATAAGTATACACAGTACACACACATATATTATGTAAACGCAAACTTTTATTTTGGATCCGGTTAATCGTTGCCCAGCACAATTATTTAAAGAACGCAGAATTTGGGTTCTTGTAAAATATAATATTGAGGTACAATACTTCCCCTGTGCATAACCCAATGCATATTCCCATCATGTTATAATAACAGCGTGCGTGATCATAGAGATTGTGTGTGGACTTATAAATCACACACACACATTTGCATGGCCGCTTGTGACGTGTCCGGCCCAGGCTCTGTGTTTACACTGATTTGAGGAGCAGATCCGATGAAAGCGGATCTGTTGTGTAGTGTGTGTGTGTGTGTGTGTGTGTGCGGTCGGGATATCTGAAGCGGCTCTGAAGGCTTTAAGCGTTCTCTGTGTTTCTCCTGTCAGGGACGAGCAGATGTAACGTCTTCTCACTCTTTGAAACGTGTCTCTGGTGTGTTTGAATGAAAACACTGATACACTTTAATGACAGCACACGAGAGTCATTAATGCTCACTTTCACAATTAAGCAAAAATGTAAACAAATAGTTTATCATTGATTAAAGGCTTTAGCTAGATTTGTATGTTCAATCTATGTGGATTATCAGCCGTATAATAATATAATAAATATAGAGTAACACACACACACACACACACACACGTATGTATGTGCGCTTCACAGTCTTGCCAAGCGTATGTCAGCACTTAGCAATCAAAAAATGTATTTCTATGTGCCCATTATCATATTTCTTTGTTAATGATTTTAGCATATTAAAAGCTCCGGTGTGCACAAGTAGAAATCTGATTCATGCGTCTCTTTTTCCTTCATTATTTTTTCAATCTTACAATTGTTTTGTAATTAATTGGACACATTCCTGAAACGTTCCCTCCTCGCGCTCTTTAATTAAACTGGCCGTTGGATTCTCAATGTGAGGCTCAGGGTCAAGAAGACTCAGTCCAGCGCAGTGTACGGCTTCAGTCCTGCGACTCCAGAACCTGTGTGTGTGTGTGTGTGTGTGTGTGTGTGTGTAACAACGGGCAACTAGAAGAGAACGAGTCTGCGTACACAAGTGATATGCTGTGTGTGTGTGTGTGTGTGTGCGCTTGTGTGTGTCCCTGTGTGCGTGTGTGTGTGTGTGTGTGTGTGTGTGTGTGTGTGTGTGTGTGTGTGCGTGCGTGTGTGTGTGTGTGTGTGTGTGCGTGAGTATGCGTGTGTGTGTGTGTATGAGTGTGTGTGTGTGTGTGTGTGTACGTGTGTGTGTGTGTGTGTGCGTGTGTGCGTGTGTGTGTGGGTGTGTGTGTGTATGAGTGTGTGTGTCTGTACGTGTGTGTGTGTATGAGTGTGTGTGTCTGTACGTGTGTGTGTGTACATGTGTGTGTGTGTGTGCGTGCGTGTGTGTGTGTGTGTGTGTGTGTGCGTGTGTGCGTGTGTGTGTGTGTGTGTGCGTGCGTGCGTGCGGATGTGTGTGTGTGTGTGTGTATGAGTGTGTGTACATGTGTGTGTGTGTGTGTGCGTGTGTGTGTGTGCGTGTGTGTGTGTGTGTGTGTATGAGTGTGTGTATGAGTGTGTGTACGTGTGTGTGTGTGTGTGTGTGTGTGCGTGAGTATGTGTGTGTGGGCGCACGTGTGGCGATGTCTCAGTAAAGCGGAGTGTGTGGTGTGTTTGGTTGTTAATCTGCCTCTTAAACACATCTGTCAGTGCGGATCACTATTGTTCGTCATGCTTCACACACACACGGCACAAATTCAATCCTGCCATTTCTATCATGTCACATTTGGCAGATCAACAGTGACACAAATTGTATCATTGCATCGCGCGGGGATTGTGTTTGCAGTGTGACTTCTGGCAACTGGAGACCTTTAGCGCTTGGCCTGCGTTCAGGAGCAACTCAAGCTGAAGTCATTCCTGCACCGTCGAGGAAAGGAGGATGTGTTCGGTGTGTAATCACCGTGTGTGTGTGTGTGTGCGTGTGTGTGTGCCGTGCGCATCTGTGTGTTACTGCACCCGCCAGTCGGCCCGCCACTGAGTCACTGGGGGATTCTTTATTTCTGTCCCTTTTCATTTAAAGGAATTAAATACTCAAAGTATTTATAGTGAACATTCAAATATATGAATACAATAGGCCTATCAAATATAATCCAAAGTAATAGAAATTTTATATGCAAGTCAAATACATAAATTCACCTTTTTAAGTGAATAAAGCAGGAGAAACAGTACAAGAATACATATATATATGTCTATTTGAAGTAATTATTTTGAGCTATTTGCAAATAATGTTTTTAATTTAACATATGCATTCATATTCGAATTAGTGCTGTGCAACTATTAATCGTGATTAATCGCATCCAAAATAAAAGTTTATGTTTACATAATATATGTGTGTGTACTGTGTATAATTATATTTTATATATAAACACACACACATGTATGTTGTATATATTTACTTTTTTTTTTTTTACTTATATGTAAAATAATTATATTTAAATACTCGACCGAAGCGCACGCACGTCTCAGACAGCGCACAAATATTGATTTCTCTTTTTGCGCTGACACATTCACACACAGATTGTCAGCATGTCCGTCTGGATGAGTGTCCTCAGTTCTTCCTTAAGTGAACTTATACAGTCGAGAAAGACTGCGCATGTGTACAGTGTCAAACATGAAGCATCACTGGACTTACTCATGCTGGACTGCTAATGCTATTCTCTTCTAGAAACAAAATAAAGAAAGAAAGAAAGAAAGAAATAAAGAAAGAAAGAAAGAAAGAAAGAAAGAAAGAAAGAAAGAAAGAAAGAAAGAAAGAAAGATAGATAGATAGATAGATAGATAGATAGATAGATAGATAGATAGATAGATAGATAGATAGATTTTCTTTCTAACTAATCTTTCTTTCTTTCTAACTAATCTTTCTTTTTTTTTCTAAACAAACTTTGTTGCATTATTTTCTCTGTAAAGCTGCTCTGAAACTCTCTGTATTCTAAAGCGCTGTATAAACATGTGACTTGACTGTCAGTACTGTACGAGTGTTGTGTCTTAAAGAGACAGCAGCCTAATATTCCTGTTTTTAATGTTAATCAAACAACAAAAGACAAGGAAATCACTCACAGCTCTGGGTTTCATATCTTTTGTGACTTTAATAAGGATTAATCTTTAATTTATAAAGTCAAATATGCAATGCTATTCAACATTTGATTACTTTATTCAATTTCTGTAGCTGACAACTAATGTTAGCCGTACCTGATAAACCAGCACTGTTTATTTTATTAAGATCTTTGCTCTATAGTATTTATTTGTGCTGTTGCTTCTAGTTGTTCTTTACTTTTATTTGGCATTTTGGTCCTTTATTCCCTGAACACGGCACACACCGAACCGTAGCGAGACCGTGACCCTAACACCGCGATACTGGTGCAGCATTTCCACATGAAGCACAAACGGTGAAGCGCACTGAGGCGGTCGTGTGCGGGTGCCGATGAGTGGCAGTGCTCAGGGTTTGAGATGTTCCCCATGATCCTGACCGGAGCGCGTCTCTTGTGTTCTCTTCCAGCACCCGTATCCGTCAGAAGAGCAGAAGAAGCAGCTGGCGCAGGACACGGGCCTCACCATCTTACAAGTAAACAACTGGTGAGTCCAGCACTTTTCCTCTCTTTGACCGTCGGGGAGCTCTAGCGCGCGGACCTTATCGCCGCGGTTTCCTTGCCTTTGATGCATGAATGAATCCGTGAATCCGGATTACAGATGCGTAGCTCCGGCCGGCAGCGTCTGTAGAGCTTAGCTCATAACTGGAGGTGGTGGATTAAATAAAATGATCACAGAGCCAAAGAAATGATACAGGAATTATTTATCAAAATACACGCCCGGGCGCTTTTTTTATCGCGGGCTTAATTTCGTTCGCTACATTCTCCGGCCGATGTTCAGATTAATTGAGCTGACAGCTTCTTTTCAAAACACCGGGAAGGTATTTGCACGGATTTTCTGGCCTTACACAAACTTAATTATACGGAGCGCTCCTTTATCAGTCTAATTCCGTGTAGTGGAGCTGCTATTTACAAATGAGAAGTCCCTGGCTTTTATTCACAGCTCGCTTTAATGTGTTTATCGGAGCGGACTCATTTACGCAGCTCTATCTGTCGGGGACAGGCGGCGGCCGAGGGCTTTATCACGCGTCTCCTCGGGGTCAATTGATTTCTGTGCTTTTGTGATTCATTTCCCCTACACCTCATTCTGCTGCGGCGCACATGAACACGCCGGGAGAGTGAGAGAGTGAGAGAGTGAGAGAATGAGCTTGATTCGTCTGCCGGATCTGACCAGGTGCTTACATTGACCACAGGAAGAGCTGTTATCTGCCTTTCACTCGCCTGGCGTTTCAATTACAGCGTTCCTGCCCTCACACACACACACACACGCGCGCACACACACACACACACACACACACGCGCGCGCACGCACACGCACACGCACACACACACACACACTAGGGCTGTCAAAATTGCTCAAAAATGACATTTGAATATTCCCTCTGAAAAAAACTCATATATTCGAACTATTCGAACATCTGGTTGCGCATTTTGTCAATGACGCGTGTGCATTACGTCAATAACAGGACAAATTAATACAAAGAGACATAACTACTTGTATAGGTAGTTTGTTTAATTTTAAACATATTTGACAACGTATTCCTACACAAAAACATGTCAATCAACTAATGGCCAAGACCGCAGACCTCTCTCTCTCTCTCTCTCTCTCTCTCTCTCGCCCTCACGTAACGGTTTAAATGAACAACAACAATACAATACACAAATGTTGAGTGCTGATCAAGAGTTTTGTGCAAGCAATTTAAGGTCGCGACTCTCGTCCCAAATATAGCAGGCTTCATTCAGTGATTGAAACAAATATTATTAACATTATTGAAGTTTTACAGTATAGAGCCGACACTGAGCGCTGCGAGCGAGCTGTGCTGTGGTAAACATGGATCTTTTGCTTGACATGAAGCGGTAAATAATCACACCAGTGGAAGTGCATGAACTGCTGTATCTAACCTTACTCGTGCAATATCTATTCAGTCCGTACAGTAGCCTTCACTTTAGTAATGTTTCTGTTTGTTGCTAGTGGTCGAATGGTATGCTAACTGTTACATAGCTTGCATACTATCTCGCGGCTCCACAATTTTACCTTCTACCGACCAAAATCCAAAGTACTTCCAGACATGGCTTTTTAGATTTTGGGGGGTTAAAATCACTTTCTCTGCTGCGGTCGAGTTGGGCTCTGCACTTTCTGCCATCTTCCATGCAAGTCACAGTGTTTTGTCTCAGGCAGCGCGTGCCCACTCGCAAAGCAGACCGCCGCGCCTCTGTCACCGCGGGCGGTAATCCTGACTGGCGAGAGGTGGAGCTGGGGAGGGAGGAGGTCATCAGCTCCTGAGAAACGCGATCGCTGCTGATAATACTGAAGAGCTGATATATGTATACAGTGATAGTGTCATATTCCTATAGATAGAGGATCAGATGAGAGTCACTGATGGAGAGCTTGACTAACGTGACCTGCAGAACTGACGCTACGCTTGATTTATGGGAGTGGTAGTGGGAGTGTTAGTGGGAGTGTTTGTGGAAGTGTTTGTGGGAGTGTTTGTGGGAGTGTTAGTGGGAGTGTTTGTGGAAGTGTTTGTGGGAGTGTTTGTGGGAGTGTTAGTGGGAGTGTTTGTGGAAGTGTTTGTGGGAGTGTTTGTGGGAGTGTTAGTGGGAGTGTTTGTGGAAGTGTTTGTGGGAGTGTTTGTGGCAGTGTTAGTGGGAGTGTTTATGGGATAGTTTTTTGGAGTTTAATGGGAGTGTTTGTCGAAGTGTTTGTGAGAGTGTTTGTTGGAGTGTTAGTGGGAGTGTTAGTGGAAGTGTGTGTGGGAGTGTTTGTGGGAGTGTTTGTTGGAGTGTTTGTGGGAGTGTTTGTGGAAGTGTTTGTGAGAGTGTTTGTCGAAGTGTTTGCGGGAGTGTTTGGGGAGTGTTTGTGAGAGTGTGTGGGAGAGTTTGTGAGAGTGTTTGTGGAGTGTTAGTGGGAGTGGTAGTGGGAGTGTTTGGGGAGTGTTTGTGGGAGTGGTAGTGGGAGTTTTTGTGAGAGTGTTTGTGAGAGTGTTTGTTGGAGTGTTAATGGGAGTGTTTGTGAGAGTGTGTGGGAGAGTTTGTGAGAGTGTTTGTTGGAGTGTTAGTGGGAGTGTTTGTGGGAGTGTTTGTGGGAGTGTTTGTGAGAGTGTTTGCGGGAGTGTTTGTGAGAGTGTGTTGGAGTGTTTGGGGAGTGTTCGTGAGAGTGTTTGTTGGAGTGTTAATGGGAGTGTTAGTGGGAGTGGTAGTGGGAGTGTTTGTGAGAGTGTTTGTTGGGGTGTTAATGGGAGTGTTTGGAGAGTGTTTGTGAGAGTGTGTGGGAGAGTTTGTGAGAGTGTTTGTTGGAGTGTTAGTGGGAGTGTTTGTGGGAGTGTTTGCGGGAGTGTTTGTGAGAGTGTGTGGGAGTGTGTGGGAGTGTTTGGGGAGTGTTTGTGAGAGTGTGTGGGAGAGTTTGTGAGAGTGTTTGTTGGAGTGGTAATGGTAGTGTTTGTGGAGTGTTAGTGGGAGTGGTATTGGGAGTGTTTGGGGAGTGTTTGTGAGAGTGTGTGGGAGAGTTTGTGAGAGTGTTTGTGGAGTGTTAGTGGGAGTGGTATTGGGAGTGTTTGTGAGAGTGTGTGGGAGAGTTTGTGGGAGTGTTTGTGGAAGTGTTTGTGAGAGTGTTTGTCGAAGTGTTTGCGGGAGTGTTAGTGAGAGTGTTTGTGGGAGTGTTTGTGGGAGTGTTTGCGGGAGTGTTAGTGAGAGTGTTTGCGGGAGTGTTAGTGAGAGTGTTTGTTGGAGTGTTAGTGAGAGTGTTTGTTGGAGTGTTAGTGAGAGTGTTTGTGGGAGTGTTTGTGGGAGTGTTTGCGGGAGTGTTAGTGAGAGTGTTTGTTGGAGTGTTAGTGAGAGTGTTTGTTGGAGTGTTTGTGGGAGTGTTTGTCGAAGTGTTTGCGGGAGTGTTTGTGGGAGTGTTTGGGGAGTGTTTGTGAGAGTGTGTGGGAGTGTTTGGGGAGTGTTTGTGGGAGTGTTTGTGAGAGTGTTTGTTGGAGTGTTAATGGGAGTGTTTGTTGGAGTGTTAGTGGGAGTGTTTGTGGGAGTGTTTGTGGAAGTGTTTGTGAGAGTGTTTGTCGAAGTGTTTGCGGGAGTGTTTGGGGAGTGTTTGTGGGAGTGTTTGTAGGAGTGTTTGGGGAGTGTGTGTGAGAGTGTTTGTGGGAGTGTTTGTTGGAGTGTTTGTTGGAGTGTTTGTGGGAGTGTTTATGGGAGTGTTTGTGGGCTTTTGCGGGAGTGTTAGTGGGAGTGTTTGTGGGAGTGTTTGCGGGAGTGTTTGTTGGAGTGTTTGTGGGAGTGTTTGTGGGAGTGTTTGTTGGAGTGTGTGCGGGAGT
This sequence comes from Phoxinus phoxinus, assembly GCF_949152265.1. NCBI lineage: Eukaryota > Metazoa > Chordata > Actinopteri > Cypriniformes > Leuciscidae > Phoxinus > Phoxinus phoxinus. Next base: position 1,042,056 of record NC_136888.1, read on the forward strand.
GTTTGTTGGAGTGTGTGCGGGAGTGTTTGTTGGAGTGTTTGTGGGAGTGTTTGTGAGAGTGTTTGTTGGAGTGTTTGTGGGAGTGTTTGTGGGAGTGTTTGTGAGAGTGTTTGTGGGAGTTTTTGTGAGAGTGTTTGTGAGAGTGTTTGTGTGAGTGTTTGTGTGAGTGTTTGTGGGAGTGTTTGGGGAGTGTTTGTAGGAGTGTTTGGGGAGTGTGTGTGAGAGTGTTAGGGGAGTGTGTGTGAGAGTGTTTGTGGGAGTGTTTGCTGGAGTGTTTGTGGGATTGTTTTGGGAGTGTTTCTGGGCTTTTGCGGGAGTGTTTGTGGGAGTGTTTATTTGAGTGTTTGTGGGATTTTGTGGGAGTGTTTGCAGGAGTGTTTGTGGGAGTGTTTGTGGGTGTGTGTGCGGGAGTGTTTGCGGGAGTGTTTGTTGGAGTGTTTGTGGGAGTGTTTGTGGGAGTGTTTGTTGGAGTGTGTGCGGGAGTGTTTGTTGGAGTGTTTATGGGAGTGTTTGTTGGAGTGTTTGTGGGAGTGTTTATGGGAGTGTTTGTTGGAGTGTTTGTGGGAGTGTTTGTGGGAGTGTTTGTTGGAGTGTTTGTGGGAGTGTTTATGGGAGTGTTTGTTGGAGTGTTTGTGGGAGTGTTTATGGGAGTGTTTGTGGGTGTGTGTGCGGGAGTGTTTGCAGGAGTGTTTGTTGGAGTGTTTATGGGAGTGTTTGTTGGAGTGTTTATGGGAGTATTTGTGGGAGTGTTTGTGGGAGTGTTTGTGGGTGTGTGTGCGGGAGTGTTTGTGGGAGTGTTTGTGGGAGTGTTTGTTGGAGTGTGTGCAGGAGTGTTTGTTGGAGTGTGTGCGAGAGTGTTTGTTGGAGTGTTTGTGGGAGTGTTTATGGGAGTGTTTGTTGGAGTGTTTATGGGAGTATTTGTGGGAGTGTTTATGGGAGTGTTTATGGGAGTGTTAATGGGAGTATTTGTGGGAGTGTTAGTGGGAGTGTTAGTGAGAGTGTTTGTGGGTGTGTGTGCGGGAGTGTTTGTGGGAGTGTTTATGGGAGTGTTTGTTGGAGTGTTTATGGGAGTGTTTGTGGGAGTGTTTGTGGGTGTGTGTGCAGGAGTGTTTGTGGGAGTGTTTGTGGGTGTGTGTGCAGGAGTGTTTGTGGGAGTGTTTGTGGGAGTGTTTATGGGAGTGTTAGTGGGAGTATTTTGTGGGAGTGTTAGTGGGAGTGTTAGTGGGAGTGTTTGTGGGTGTGTGTGCGGGAGTGTTTGTTGGAGTGTTTGTGGGAGTGTTTATGGGAGTGTTTGTTGGAGTGTTTATGGGAGTGTTTGTGGGAGTGTTTGTTGGAGTGTTTGTGGGAGTGTTTGTGGGAGTGTTTATGGGAGTGTTAGTGGGAGTGTTTGTGGGTGTGTGTGCAGGAGTGTTTGTGGGAGTGTTTGTGGGAGTGTTTGTGGGAGTGTTTATGGGAGTGTTTGTTGGAGTGTTTATGGGAGTGTTAGTGGGAGTGTTTGTGGGTGTGTGTGCGGGAGTGTTTGTTGGAGTGTTTGTGGGAGTGTTTATGGGAGTGTTTGTTGGAGTGTTTATGGGAGTGTTTGTGGGAGTGTTTGTGGGTGTGTGTGCAGGAGTGTTTGTGGGAGTGTTTGTGGGAGTGTTTGTGGGAGTGTTTGTGGGAGTGTTTATGGGAGTGTTTGTGGGAGTGTTTATGGGAGTGTTTGTGGGAGTATTTGTTGGAGTGTTTATGGGAGTGTTTATGGGAGTGTTTGTGGGAGTGTTTATGGGAGTGTTTGTGGGAGTGTTTATGGGAGTGTTTATGGGAGTGTTTATGGGAGTGTTTGTGGGAGTGTTTATGGGAGTGTTTATGGGAGTGTTTATGGGAGTGTTTATGGGAGTGTTTATTTGAGTGTTTATGGGAGTATTTGTTCGCTCAGGTCTCAGTTAGATCTGTTCGGTCCACCTGACATTCCTGCTGATGTGCCAAAAGCGCCTGGATTCCTCCTGTGATGGTCATTGTGTGGATCCTGCTTTGATATAGAGCGCAGGAGAGAGAGAGACAGGTTTGCGCTCTGGACGTCCTGAATCACGTCTTTGTTCGGAGGCACAATCAGACCTGGAGGCACAAGGGCTCTGTGTGTAACGTGTCAATAGACAGCGCGTCTCCTGCTCTGACAAGACCGTCTACCTCTCTCTCTCTCTCTCTCTCTCTCTCTCTCTCTCTCTGTGGCCGTGGATCTGATCTTCTGCTCTGTGTGTGTGTGTGTGTGTGTGTGACGCGCACTGGTCTTGGTGGTTCGTTTTGTAGCTGATGGGTAATTAAATCTGAGACTGCACAGCAATCCTGTCTGACCTCAGAGAGAGAGAGAGACGCTTCACACACCACACGACCGGACAGTGCAGTCGCATTTGTGTGTTATTCTATCTGTCTAATCACATGCTGACAGCAACACACACACACACACACACACACACATCATGAGAGAGAGAGACGGGTTTGTCTCTCGTTATTGCTCACTCTTGCAGTCGATTCTGGGAGTTTCTTCAACTTCAGGAACTTTTATGTCCCATGTGGTGCAGATGTTTTGCAATAACTTCATCATTAACTCCAAGAGTTTTAATCTTAAACTATAATTAAGAAAAAGTGAAATATGTGAAAACAAGCATGTTTATTGTCTTTAAGTCCACAGGGCTGAAAGTGCTTGAGGTTTGGTTGGGTTTCTCCTGTCTCTCTCTCTCATGGAAACTCGTTTGACTAATGAGCTGACAAATGGAGTGGAATATGTGACTTATGGATGACCTTTGACACCTGCTTGATTTCATGGATGTCTAACATGGCCATCATACCTGAAGCCCACAGACACACACTCTTGTTGATTGATCAGTGGTTTCTGGTCTTCGATCTGTCAGGCCTGATCCGGCTTTATTTGAGACAGGTTTAGACTCTCTCTCTTTCCCTCCCCGAACTCAAAGGAGGCACGAACAAACAGATCAGCTTTATGTGTTTTATGACCGTTTCGGTTGGCGCGGCCAGCTGTTATGAAATTCTAAATAATGACTTAATATTTTCCAAATGTAATGTAAAAAGTATACACAGGCCTGTGAAGTTGTTTTATTTTCCTCCTCGGATCATGGGAAAGTCATTGAGTTTAAACACATGCCAGAGTTATTACAGTATCAATGAGATACTATTGTTGCTTATGTTCAGATTTTGAATCAATCGTTTTTTTATATACACTGCCGTTCAAAACTTTGGGATTTGTAATGTTTTTAAAGTAAGTCTCTTCTATAAAAACAGTATTATTGTTACATTTTATTCCAATGTAAAAGAATCCTAAAAATAATTGTTTTCAAGATGATGATAATAATGAATGTTTCTTGAGCTTCAAATCATCATGTGTTGGTCTGAAGTCTTCATTATTCATAGGTGTGGTTTGGGCGTAACGTGAAATAAACCAATCAGAGCGTCCTCTCACATTTCCTTTAAGAGCAGACGCGCTTGTTCCACGGCGGATCGCTATTATAACGGCGGATCGCTATTATAACGGCGGATTGCTATTATAACGGCGGATTGCTATTATAACGGCGGATTGCTATTATAACGGCGGATCGCTATTATAACGGTGGATTGCTATTATAACGGCGGATTGCTATTATAACGGCGGATTGCTATTATAACGGCGGAACGCTATTATAACGGCGGACCGCTATTATAACGGCGGATCGCTATTATAACGGTGGATTGCTATTATAACGGCGGATCGCTATTATAACGGCGGATCGCTATTATAACGGTGGATTGCTATTATAACGGCGGATCGCTATTATAACGGCGGATCGCTATTATAACGGTGGATTGCTATTATAACGGCGGATCGCTATTATAACGGCGGATCGCTATTATAACGGTGGATCGCTATTATAACGGCGGATCGCTATTATAACGGCGGATCCCTATTATAACGGCGGATCGCTATTATAACGGCGGATCGCTATTATAACGGCGGATCGCTATTATAACGGCGGACCGCTATTATAACGGCGGATCGCTATTATAACGGCGGACCGCTATTATAACGGCGGATCGCTATTATAACGGTGGATTGCTATTATAACGGCGGATCGCTATTATAACGGCGGACCGCTATTATAACGGCGGATCGCTATTATAACGGCGGATCGCTATTATAACGGCGGATCGCTATTATAACGGCGGATTGCTATTATAACGGCGGGTTTGCCGGCGCACGCCAGGAGCGGTTCACAGCCGAGGAGACCGACGTTCTCGTCAGGGCCGTAAAACACAGAGAAGTGACATTGGGGATGATGGAGAAACCACACACATTAGCTTCGGTTAAACAGGCGTATAATAATTTGGGTAAATTTGTAATCTAGATTTATGCCTATTTTTTTCACATTTTCACGGACACAACAATGATTGTATGAGGATGATGGAGAAGAGGCATGTTCTTATGACATAAGAAGTCTTGTTTTCTGAAAAAAAAATCTAAATTAAGTGAGTTCATGCTTAAGGTCCATTAATAAATGCATTATTTACCATGAACTAACTATGAGCAATACGTTTTTACAGCATTTATTAACTTTTGTGAATGTCAGTTAATAAAATCTCAGTCATTTTGCTTCTTCTCCAGTAATGTATTGTGATCTGATGGAAAAAGCAGACAGAAACACTGAGTAAATAATCTTGTGAAAGAGTGTGTGACGCTGGTTTGTGCTCTGGGATGGTGCGTTTTGTTTCGAGGGAGAAACAAATGGAGAAAGATTGAAGAAAGAAGAGAAGGTGAATAAGTGGGTTAATTTATATGGTTTGACGCAGCGCTGTAGGATCGAGCTCGCCTCAGGCCATCTGTGAGCCGAATAGCAATTTTATTACATTGTCATTAAAGCAATTTCACAGCAGTATTGTTTGTTAATGAGAGTCTCGAACGAGGAGAGATGTTACGGACAGGACTAGCGTAGGGCTTCTCGATCTGCTCTTTTATATATCGCTGGGAAATAAACGCGCTCTCAGCCTTCCCGTCTGTGTCTGTGCTCGGGCTTGTAAACGGGAAACACACTTAAAGCTGAAATATAAAGTGTATACTGCCAAGGTTGTGTTTATGAGCTGCCGTTGGACTTTAGTGTTCACTGCTCTGCTAGCTGGACTTCATATACACGGAGCACTAAAGTCTCCGGTCTCAGATCAGCGGGAGAACACAGATTGTTTGGGCTCCGTTCGGGAATGACGAGGATGTGTGTCTGAGAGCTTCCTGTGTTTCACTCTCAGACGGATCGGTTGGCTTTTTCCAGTTATTTATAGACAGGCAGATCTGCTGCTCCTCACAGAGGATGAGGGAAATACTGCCCACATTACTGAAATACAGCCGAGAGCAGGGCGTCTTTCTGCTGACGCTGCAGAGGAACATCGCGTGAGCTGGGAGAGAGAGAGAGAGAGAGAGAGAGGGCGAGAGAGAGAGAGAGAGAGAGGGGGGGGGGGGGAGAGAGAGAGAGAGAGGGAGAGAGAGAGAGAGAGAGAGAGAGAGAGAGAGAGAGAGAGAGAGAAATGTCCCTGGAGAAAAGAACGACTGACAGGATTTGGAGGAACGAGTTCATCAGTTTGTGTGATTCTGATTATTTTTCTTCAAAAAACAATGATCATCAGCATCAAGACGTCCAACTAGTGTGTTTTATTTATTAATTATGTTATATAAGGTTGCACTTTTGGCAAATTGCATATTTGGGAGACATCACCGATAGATAGATAGATAGATAGATAGATAGATAGATAGATAGATAGATAGATAGATAGATAGATAGATCATGGATGGACGGACGGACGGACGGACGGACGGATGGATGGATGGATGGATGGATGGATGGATGGATAGATAGATAAGTTGTTATGTGATAAAATATTTGCTTTGTTGTATGTAATCATTTATTCAGGCCAAACATATAAAATAACATTATAAACTGAAAAGCGGGCCTGTCCCTGTTTATCAAGTCACTTCACCACGTGACAGCAGCAAGCCGGCTCCTGATTGGTTAACGTTGCGTGAATGTACAAAAGCACCACTCACGCGTACCGCGCCGCGCTAAACGCCTCATTCGCGCCGCAGGACCTCTAGACGCACAAAGAAGCGTCTTCACATTGACTTAACGTTGAAATCACTCGCGCCAGACGCTCTATTCGTGTTTGGTGTGAACGCAGCATTAGAAACACAACTCTGTCTCTCACACACTCCTACAGTCACAAACACAAGCGGTCCTCTTTTCCCAGGATTCAGCTGATCGCCACGCTCCGAGCTTTACATGCCAGCAGCGCCAGCACAGATTAATACTTCAGGTTTGTGTACTGGTGCCAGCGAGCGGAGATGTTCTGGATGATGATGCCAAAACACAGCGTCTGGACCAACTCCAAACCGTGTTCACACACACCGATGGTGCAATGAAAGCAGGCCTTTAAAGTGTGTCTCGGTGGAGGCTCCGGTGCGCCCGACCCTCTCGCCTCTCATTATCAGTGCGGGGCGAGAGACACCCAGGAGCAGCGAGAGAGAGAGGGTGTTGAACCGAGGGCCCCTTTAGGGTCTGAGAGAATGGGCTGGTTCTGAGATTGAATGGGGTGACGGGTGTGTGTGTGTGTGTGTGTGTGTGTGTGTGTGTGTGTGCTAGTGTGAGTGTGAGGGTGTGTGAGGGTAATGACTGAGTCCTCGTAGGCGGCAGCAAGTGAAAGGAGGTTAATTGAGAGGTTTCACTGATGACGGGCCGATCTCGGGCGCAGGTGCCCTGCAGCGTAACTTACACTCCACATTAACCAGCATTACCCTCCAACATCTGTACCTGTGTGTGTGTGTGTGTGTGTGTGTGTGTGTGTGTGTGTGTGTGTGTGTGTGCGTGTGTGTGTGCGTGTGCGTGTGTGTGTGCGTGTGTGTGTGTGTGGCCTCAAGTCAAAGACAAAATCAGTTTTATAAGCAGGAAATCCATAATTTTTTTTATGGCCCTGTTCATGTTTCAACCTTTTTTTTATTATTGCTTTGGCAAAATAAAATATGCTTGTTTGTTCCACCACACTAAAAAAACTGTTGTACAATTTACTTTAAAACTATTTTTACTCTCAGAAATTGCTAGTAAATGTCACTGCGGTCACAAGTTCAATTCTCTGTGAATTTGTCGTATCCATGCGAACTGGAATCATTTTGATAGCGTTGTTGTCGGTACAGAGGTAAAGGCAGGGATCCTCACAGGGAAGACTAGTGGACACTGCAGGACTGCGCTGTCGTCGTGTCCAGGCGCTGGGTGATGTAGATGATTTATCCTCTCCTAATGCAATGAATGAATGAACGGATTTTTTCCTCTATGGAAGTTCATAAAGTCATTACTGCTGTGTTTCTTGGAAGCTTCTGGGCTTGAAGCTTTCTTTTTCGTTAGTTTAGCCACTGTTTCACATAAATACCTAGGGTTATGTTTATTTTCTTCTAATAGGGTTGAAAAATAAGCAGATCTAGCAGCTTTTAAAGCCTCTCTGTAAGCAATCGAGCTCTCCTTCCATGAAATCCGAAACACCTCTAGTTTTGTTTTTGGCCTGAGTGTGTGTGTGTGAGTGTGTGTGTGTGTGTGTGTGTGTGTGAGTGTGTGTGTGTGCTCGTTGTGCCACGGCGTTGGACTATGTTCTTTAATCTTCTTTAAGCGCAGCGGAGCAACTGTGTCTAAAGTGCTGGAAAAGAGAGAGTTAAAAGTTTCTGTTGCAATATCAAGTTCTTCTAAGCTATCCGGGATGCTGAGATGATGAAACTGATTAGGAAGATTATTGATAAAGCAATCTTTAGTGGCAGAAGTGATCGGTCTAACATATTTATAACACGGAGTCGGCTTTGCAGCCTTGGCTAAATGTAATTTACACGAGACTAGATAGTGATCTGAGATGTCATCGCTCTGCTGCAGTATTTCAACGGCATCAACATCTATTCCATGTGATAGTATTAGATCGAGAGTATGATTACGACAGTGAGTCGGTCCTGACACGTGTTGTCTAACTCCAATTGAGTTTATAATGTCTTTAAATGTCAATCCCAATGCATCTTTTTCATTATCTATGTGTATATTAAAGTCACCAACAATTAGTACTTTATCTGCAGCCAATACTAATTCTGATAGAAAGTCCGCAAATTCTTTGATAAAGTCTGTATGGTGGCCCGGTGGCCTGTATACAGTAGCCAGCACAAATATAAAAATATAAAATCTCGCTTGATAACGTTACAAAAAGCACTATCACTTTAAAATAATTATATTTGAAACTAGACCTCTGAGTAATACTGAAGAAAAGTTTTTCCTGAGAAAATCCCTGAAACAAAGTGCCAACATTTCCCTAGAGAGAGAGACTCGTGGCGGGTCAGAACGTCTGTGATCCCGGTGATAATCAAAAACAACTTTCAGAGCCGAGGAGAGAGAGAGAGAGAGAGAGAGAGAGAGAGAGAGAGAGAGAGAGAGAGAGAGAGAGAGAGAGAGAGAGAGAGAGAGAGAGATCCGCTCACAGGTGTGTTGACGCCCGGGGCGTCTCTGGCTCTGATTTGAGCCTGACTATCATGTCTTTAAGGACGCGGCGTCAGATGTGTGAGAGCTTCACCGGGCCGAGCGAGCGGGTGTCAGAGCTGCTGATACACCAGTGAAGGTGTTCTCTCTCTCTCTCTCTCTCTCTCTCTCTCTCTCTCTCCTGCGGTGGACGAGCTGTGCTGTGCCGCAGGACAGAGAGACTCGGAGACAGCAGAACAAAGTCTCGCTCAGCAAACCTGCGGCTGATACTTGCGGGATCAAAGCAGACACAAGCGGCCCTTCCGCTGCAGGTGTTTGACGGACAGCTGACCCGGACCCTCCGGTGGAGCCCGCCTCCTTCGCCACAGCACAGCCAATCAGGAGTGTTTCCCGGACAGCGCCGTAACTCGTGCTGCACTGCTATAGGGCGATACATCGTTGAGGAAATCAACTATAGTCGCGACTGCTTCCGAAACCGTATAGTTTCGTTAATGGCTGGTTAATGATGTCACGCTGGTTATGGAGTAATAACTGTTAATGAATCTGTTTGAGATCGAGTTAACACTGGATGTTTTGCTATGAAGGCATCTGAGGAATATTCCTAATTTTTCTCAGTTATTTTGCTTTATTTCCAGATTCACTCATACGTTGGCCGGCATTTCACCCTCTCCGTTTTTTGTTTTTACACAAACCCGTGTATATATGCCGTCAAGAGCACGCCAAACCTGCAGGTGGCAGTGTAACGAGAAGCTCAAGCCCACGTTAGCCAATCAGAATCCCGGAAATAGCAACAACAGCAACGAATCACTTCACACAACAGAGCAGCTTTAGCCAAATGAAAATGTGAACATGCCGGCGTGCGGACGGGGTTTTCCAGATCTCCACTCTGCCCGGAGGTTTCAGAACGAGTCGTTTTCAGAGGCGGATTCTCCGTTTGCGTGTGAACACAGGACACAAACGAAGGGAAATGCTCCGTTTTTCTAAATAAGAGAGAATGCTTGTGTGGACCAATGAGATTCGGAGAAATGAAACATGTACAAAATATCTTTATTTGGGTTGATCGTGGTCGGGACGCTCCTCGTCCTGTCGTGGCTTCGGTCAGGACTCGCCGTCGTGACACTTCTCGCTTGTGTCCTGCGGAAGCTGTCCCGAGTGGAGGAATGTGAACACACTGTAGTAACCATGACACGTTTAGTCATGTGACGCATATACCTGTGCTTATACCGGCAGTGATGTGGCTTTCATAATGTTGTTAAAAATAAATGTTACTTTTACAATCTTCATATTTCATTCCTGCAAAGATGACAGATGATGTACTCACGAAAGATGAGTGTTTGGAGCAGTGCGGCCGTAAAGCACGAGCGCTGAGACTGAGATGTACAGTAACTGTGCTGAGGAATATCCTGAGGATTATTACGTCAAAGTGAGATTTTATAACATTTCACACATGCATTGGAAGATTGTTTAGTAGCAGTGTAACAATATATCGCAATATCGTGGATAGTGACAATCTATATTTTATATAATTCACCCAATATAAAAATTACTGTGAGGAAAAACTCCAGTTTTCAGAGTTGTAGTGTCAGTTCTGCATTAAACTGCTGTATATAATGTTGAATATAATGTATAATAATGCAGTGTGTGTATATGTGTGTGTCCTGATAATGCCAGATGTCTGATGTCACCAGTGAAAAGTGTCCGACATTATTATAAATATATCTAGTCAGTGACAGAGATCAAGCATATTCATCTACAATAATTCAGTATTTCCAGCTTCAGAATCATGAATATTGTTATTCTGGTGTCTCTATTGTCCTGTTCATTGGGTTTCAGCACCAAGTCCAACTGCTCATTTACACACACACTGTTGCATCACATTTAGCATTTTAATCATTTTCTGTAAACCTTTTATCATGAGTCTTGAGTATCGCAGTAATA
>NC_136888.1:1057500-1072500 GCF_949152265.1 Phoxinus phoxinus
TGTGGAGCACAGGCGGCGGGTGTGTGTGTTGTTGTGGAGCACAGGCGGCGGGTGTGTGTGTCGTTGTGGAGCACAGGCGGCGGGTGTGTGTGTGTTGTTGTGGAGCACAGGCGGCGGGTGTGTGTGTGTGTCGTTGTGGAGCACAGGCGGCGGGTGTGTGTGTTGTTGTGGAGCACAGGCGGTGGGTGTGTGTGTCGTTGTGGAGCACAGGCGGCGGGTGTGTGTGTGTTGTTGTGGAGCACAGGCGGCGGGTGTGTGTGTTGTTGTTGTGGAGCACAGGCGGCGGGTGTGTGTGTTGTTGTGGAGCACAGGCGGCGGGTGTGTGTGTCGTTGTGGAGCACAGGCGGCGGGTGTGTGTGTGTCGTTGTGGAGCACAGGCGGCGGGTGTGTGTGTGTTGTTGTGGAGCACAGGCGGCGGGTGTGTGTGTGTTGTTGTGGAGCACAGGCGGCGGTTGTGTGTGTGTTGTTGTGGAGCACAGGCGGCGGGTGTGTGTGTTGTTGTGGAGCACAGGCGGCGGGTGTGTGTGTCGTTGTGGAGCACAGGCGGCGGGTGTGTGTGTGTCGTTGTGGAGCACAGGCGGCGGGTGTGTGTGTGTTGTTGTGGAGCACAGGCGGCGGGTGTGTGTGTGTTGTTGTGGAGCACAGGCGGCGGGTGTGTGTGTTGTTGTGGAGCACAGGCGGCGGGTGTGTGTGTGTCGTTGTGGAGCACAGGCGGCGGGTGTGTGTGTGTCGTTGTGGAGCACAGGCGGCGGGTGTGTGTGTGTCGTTGTGGAGCACAGGCGGCGGGTGTGTGTGTCGTTGTGGAGCACAGGCGGCGGGTGTGTGTGTGTCGTTGTGGAGCACAGGCGGCGGGTGTGTGTGTGTCGTTGTGGAGCACAGGCGGCGGGTGTGTGTGTGTTGTTGTGGAGCACAGGCGGCGGTTGTGTGTGTGTTGTTGTGGAGCACAGGCGGCGGGTGTGTGTGTTGTTGTGGAGCACAGGCGGCGGGTGTGTGTGTCGTTGTGGAGCACAGGCGGCGGGTGTGTGTGTGTCGTTGTGGAGCACAGGCGGCGGGTGTGTGTGTGTTGTTGTGGAGCACAGGCGGCGGGTGTGTGTGTGTTGTTGTGGAGCACAGGCGGCGGGTGTGTGTGTGTGTCGTTGTGGAGCACAGGCGGCGGGTGTGTGTGTGTGTCGTTGTGGAGCACAGGCGGCGGGTGTGTGTGTGTCGTTGTGGAGCACAGGCGGCGGGTGTGTGCGTGTCGTTGTGGAGCACAGGCGGCGGGTGTGTGTGTTGTTGTGGAGCACAGGCGGCGGGTGTGTGTGTGTCGTTGTGGAGCACAGGCGGCGGGTGTGTGTGTGTCGTTGTGGAGCACAGGCGGCGTGTGTGTGTGTGTGTTGTTGTGAAGCACAGGCGGCGTGTGTGTGTGTGTCGTTGTGGAGCACAGGCGGCGGGTGTGTGTGTGTCGTTGTGGAGCACAGGCGGCGGGTGTGTGTGTGTCGTTGTGGAGCACAGGCGGCGGGTGTGTGTGTGTTGTTGTGGAGCACAGGCGGCGGGTGTGTGTGTGTTGTTGTGGAGCACAGGCGGCGGGTGTGTGTGTGTCGTTGTGGAGCACAGGCGGCGGGTGTGTGTGTGTTGTTGTGGAGCACAGGCGGCGGGTGTGTGTGTGTCGTTGTGGAGCACAGGCGGCGGGTGTGTGTGTGTCGTTGTGGAGCACAGGCGGCGGGTGTGTGTGTCGTTGTGGAGCACAGGCGGCGGGTGTGTGTGTGTTGTTGTGGAGCACAGGCGGCGGGTGTGTGTGTGTCGTTGTGGAGCACAGGCGGCGGGTGTGTGTGTGTTGTTGTGGAGCACAGGCGGCGGGTGTGTGTGTGTTGTTGTGGAGCACAGGCGGCGGGTGTGTGTGTGTCGTTGTGGAGCACAGGCGGCGGGTGTGTGTGTCGTTGTGGAGCACAGGCGGCGGGTGTGTGTGTGTCGTTGTGGAGCACAGGCGGCGGGTGTGTGTGTCGTTGTGGAGCACAGGCGGCGGGTGTGTGTGTGTCGTTGTGGAGCACAGGCGGCGGGTGTGTGTGTGTCGTTGTGGAGCACAGGCGGCGGGTGTGTGTGTCGTTGTGGAGCACAGGCGGCGGGTGTGTGTGTCGTTGTGGAGCACAGGCGGCGGGTGTGTGTGTGTCGTTGTGGAGCACAGGCGGCGGGTGTGTGTGTCGTTGTGGAGCACAGGCGGCGGGTGTGTGTGTCGTTGTGGAGCACAGGCGGCGGGTGTGTGTGTCGTTGTGGAGGTAATGGACGTACGAGCATCAGGAGGGATTACGGCTCAAATTGATTCCAGTCCTGCTTGTATCTAATGACCGGCCCGTAGAGTCGGCCTGTGTGTGTGTTTCATGCGGGACAACCCCAGCGTGATCCCAACCCTCGCTCTAATCTCAAACACATGCGGGCACCTCCATCACGGAGCACCTTTACAGTCTCTCTCTCTCTCTCTCTCTCTGCCTTCCACATTACAGAGGAACCCTCGACTGGCACTGACCTCACGGTGACCCGAGAGAGAGACCGAGAGAGAGAGAGAGAGAGAGAGAGAGAGAGAGAGAGAGAGAGAGAGAGAGAGAGAGAGAGAGGTTTGGTGGAGCTGCTCTTATTCGTCGTCGTGCTGGTGATAAACTTCAGACAGGCTAATTGATGGTCTCGCTGACATAACAATAGCTGAAAGCCTGGAGCTCATTTACAGACAGCTGGAGAGAGAGAGATAGAGGGCGAGAGAGAGAGAGAGAGAGAGGGCGAGAGAGAGAGAGAGAGGGCGAGAGAGAGAGAGAGAGAGAGAGAGAGAGAGAGAGAGAGAGAGAGAGAGAGAGGGCGAGAGAGAGAGAGAGAGAGAGGGCGAGAGAGAGAGAGGGCGAGAGGGAGAGAGAGAGAGGGCGAGAGAGGGCAAGGGACCGACTCAAAGAGACGCTTGTATCGCAGCCCTTGAACGTCCCGTGAGCGATAACACATGAAGAATAATGTTTGTGTGTGTGTGTGTGTGTGCTTGTGTGTGTTTGTGTGTGTGTGTGTGTGTGTGTGTGTGTGTGTGTGTGTGTGTGTGAGGCGGGGGTTCGTCCAGATACAGTAACACACACGGCTTCCTCTCACAGCGCTCTACAGTTCTCAGTTTGATCCGCCGGCTCTCAGATGTTTCTCCTCGACAGCAGAGAGCTTCACATGCGTGTGGAGAGCAGCTCAGATCACGGGATGGGAAACGTTCCCTCAAACCTTCTTCCAGTGATGTGTACAGAACGTTTGTTCAAAGTTATCTGGTCTTTAATAATGCACTCAAACATCAGCACACAGGCTTTAGTTATACATCATTCATTGATCTGGAACTCTTCAGTTGAATGTTCATCTACCGCTTTTAAATGTATCTACTTGTTCCGGAACGTTCAGAGAACATTCAAAAGTAACATTCCATAATGTGTGAAGAATGTGGAATGTTCCCTGAATGTTCACATAACCAAGAAGAAACTCAGACTCGAGTCCATCTCAAGAACAAGTCCATGACTCTACTCTCTATGTGCGAGTCCAGATGTGAGATCGAGTGCGGTCCAGTCTGCTCTCCAGCGGCTCCCGTGAGGTCTGTGCTGGCAGCTGATGTAACTGCTCGTGTTGTTCTTGTGTTTCCAGGTTCATCAACGCCAGAAGAAGAATAGTGCAGCCCATGATTGACCAGTCGAATCGAGCAGGTAAACGTCTTCCTCTCAGCTCTTGATCATGTGTGTGTGAGCGCGTCTACACAGCAGAACGAGTCTAACGGGACGCTTCTCGCTGCTTTGAGGGACATTAGCACGTCTCCATGATAATTGGCCACAGGAGAACTCTACAGTAATTCTGTTTCTCTTTGTGTTACGGTACATTAGAAAGTGATTTGCATAATCGTGCATGAATTCACAGCAGAAACAGAAGGGAAACTCTCTAGTTATTTGAGTTATTGGAGGCTTGATGATGTTGTGCAGATCTGAGGATGTACAGTGAACACCGGGATAAAGAGTGAACATCTGACAGTGGATGCGTGTAGATGTTATGATCAGGGTTTGAAATTAACACTCGCCAAATGCGAGAAAAATCACGAGCCAATTTGCCGTGTTATTATATTTCCTCACTTTGCTGGGGAAGTTTGTTAAGTCTAATCTGTGCAGATTTAGCGCAAATACTCGTGAGTCTTCATGATATATTTAATACAGTGTATTGCACAGAATCTGCTCGTATCTGGCGTTCTTGAACACACACGTCACTACACAACACATAACAGCGCTTGCTCATTTACACTGAAGCAATAGCGGAGATTATAAAGCATTTGGTGAACAGAAAACACATTATTATGTCCAGCATCCCTCATGTTTGATGTTCTGTGTCCTGTATTGATCTGTCCATCTGAACACACGTTTGGTGATGAGGATGAGAGAGGAAGAGGAGATGCTGGATGACAGGATTTAGTTTGAATAAGAAATTAATGTAAAATGTGGATTGGTGTGATGTAGTTAATCCGGTTCATTTCTTTTTTTTCTTCTTTTTTTTTTTGGGGCTAGTAGAAGTTCTGAATGGCCGGTAACTTCAAAAATGTAATTGCCAAATTGAAAAAGTTAATTTCAAACCCTGGTTATGATCCGAGTGAGGCAAGTCTAGAGTCGACTCTGTTCAGTGTTGCTGTCTCAACCCTCTCTGTGTGTGTGTGTGTGTGTGTGTGTGTGTGTGTGTGTGTGTGTGTGTGTGTGTGGTGTGTGGTGTGTGTGTGTGTGTGTGTGTGTGTGTGTGTGTGTGTGTGTGTGTGTGTGTGTGGTGTGTGTGTGGTGTGTGTGTGTGTGTGTGTGTGCTGCTGCTGCTGGGATAACCGCTGATTGTCTGGTGTGTCTTCTCTCTTCTTCCCCTGCTGTCCACGCTTGACTTCAATCAGGTTTTCTTCTTGATCCTTCAGTGAGCCAGGGAGCGGCGTACAGTCCCGAGGGCCAGCCGATGGGCAGCTTCGTGCTGGACGGGCAGCAGCACATGGGCATCCGGCCGGCAGGTGAGACAGATCTCTTCTGTGGCTCGTGTGTTTCTCACAGACATCGGGCTCTATCACACACTCGGTGCAATGCAGCGCCAGGCGCGACGCAAGTGTGTTTTGCTAGTTTCAGCCCGACGCAGTTTTCATTTGTTGTTTAACGTTGTTTAAATAGCAGATGCATTTGCACCCATCTGTGTCCATGATCTGGAGACGAGGTGTGTTCAGGAGCATTGTTGGACCGTTGCTGTTTTCAGAGAATAGACTGAGCCGTTGACCAACTGAAACCTGGCCTAAAGTCAATGGCACAGTGTTTTTTATTTATTTAAAGAGTGCGTTAGTAATGTGGCGGGTCCTATAGGCGGGTCCACAGCGCGTGTGCACTTTCTCCCGTAGATGTTCTGAAGACGCTGTAAAGAATGTCCGTCTGCTGTGATGTCGTTGATCTACTAGCCTCTGGTATCTGAGAGTCGCCAACAAGTTTTTCGGTAGTGTTGTGAAATATCTAATCCGAAGCTGTAGGGGGCGCTCTATAGAGAAACCTGCGAGCAAAAAGCGAGAATACAGCAAATAAATTCCCGTAACTGCATTGCCCTGCTTTAAAGGGAATGGGAGATGAGACTCTGATTGGTTTATTGCACGTAAAGCCCCAAACACACCCATTACTCAGTAAGAGAATAGGGACGACCCTTTTAGACCATGCGCCGGGAGCACCGACCATTTGTCCCATAGTTAAACTAGCAAAAGTTGATTCGGACAGGTACAGGTACTTAAGGCGTGCGCTTTAGACCTTGTGCTTAGATCGTTAAAATAGGGCCCTTGACTAGCTGGTTTAGGCTTGACTAGCTGGTTTAGGCTTGACTAGCTGGTTTAGGCTTGACTAGCTGGTTTAGGCTTGACTAGCTGGTTCAGGCTTGACTAACTGGTTCAGGCTTGACTAGCTGGTTTAGCATTGACTAGCTGGTTTAGGCTTGACTAGCTGGTTCAGGCTTGACTAGCTGGTTTAGCATTGACTAGCTGGTTTAGGCTTGACTAGCTGGTTCAGGCTTGACTAGCTGGTTCAGGATTGACTAGCTGGTTTAGCATTGACTAGCTGGTTCAGGATTGACTAGCTGGTTCAGGCTTGACTAGCTGGTTTAGCCTTGACTTGCTGGTTTAGCCTTGACTAGCTGGTTCAGGCTTGACTAGCTGGTTCAGGATTGGACACCCTTGTCTTGGACAGTAACATTGGGGTCTCCTGGTTCACAGATGTTGCTCCTATAGAGCTCAAAAATGTCTCATCAAATTCTCCCCAAATGTAATTATCTGAGCTAATGTCCACTTTGATTTGAATTAACCCTTGTGCGACCTGATGGGCATTTTTTGTTGGTTTTTGGATAATTTTCCCTGTATTTATGCCAACTTCATGAATTTTGGTACATGTGTGTATTTTTATTGGAATTTTACTATTTCACCCTCATTTCTTTAAAAAAAAAAAAATTTACACCAGTAACACAAATAGTTCCACTCAGGACCTTAAGGACAAAACTGTCCCCATTGCGATGTTTAATCCCAGAGCCATTTAACTATAAAATTAGGCAATCTTTGTTAATAGGCTTTCATTCTGTTGGCATGGCTTCAAATTTTAAATTTTACCAGATGGCGCCATTTTCTCAGGTTTAGCCTATAAAGCAAATACTCGCTTTATCCCTGTTTTCTGCTTCTGCATATTATAGAGCCGATTGGATAAATTATGCAGCTAGAATTGTGTGTGTTGGTGTGTATGTCATTGTGTGGTTTGTATGTGTGTTATTAAAAAAGTGTGCGCTTGAAATATTGGAGAGAGAAAAACACTACTGAAAATCCCAAATCCAAACCACTGTGTGTCCCAGTGGAGCTTTGTTGGCAAACTTTGGTACTGCACCCAAACACAAACTCATGTTTTGAGATATCAACCTCAAATTTTTAACATAACTTGTTTAGATTTATGGCTTTGATTTTCTAGCAGTTTTAGAGTTAGACATGTTTCACAAAATAGGCCCTATATATTTGATATAAAACATAAGTTTAAACCTCTATAACTTTTCTTTTTTGCCACAGACATGTTTGACCTCTATGGACACGTCTACGTTGTTTTACTCGACGCACAAGAGTTAAATGTTGGGAGATTACATGAAAAGCTCAATCCCCAGATGTGAAGTGTGTGGTGTGTTGGCACAGTAAAAACGTTGGGTTACACATACTGCGTCACTCTGTTGGGTTATTTTTCCAAAAATGTTGGGTCATTTTTATAATTGTTGGGTAATTTCTAGTAATAACCCGGCTGTTGGGTTAAATACGTATGTTGTATTTATGTATGTTTGAATTTATGAACACAGTATTACATTCAATTCTAGACTCCCCAAAATGTAGTTTATAATAAAAAAATATATTTGTTGAGTTTTATACAAGTATACAATCTGTATTTGAAAACAACTTGTATTTTATTTATTAAAATAATGTCATAAATTAAAATAAATAGTTAACTTAACTGTTGGGTTACTTTTGCAATGCATACCAATGCATTGTGTTAAAATAACCCACAGTTGGGAAGGTGCTATACCACCCCAAAGTTGGGTTACTCGTTGGGTTATTTTTAACCCAACATTATTACGTGTGTGTGTGCGCGCTGAACTCTGACGGTGTGTGTGTGTCTCTGCAGGTCCTATGAGTGGCATGGGCATGAACATGGGCATGGACGGCCAGTGGCACTACATGTAACGCTCTACAGTAAAGAAAAGGGGGAAGTAAGTACACTAGCACTCGTTCTCTTCCTCCGCCTTTCTTTCAGGAGTCTTTCCTGTCCTTTTCCTGTCAGAATTCCCCTGAAATCCCAAAATAACAGCATAGACGCTAGCTTTACGACCGCCATCACGAGTCAGGTGAGACGCGGGTCGTGCAATGTTTCCCGGGAAAAAAGGAAAAAACAAGGCAGGAAAGCACTAAAGTGGAATTTATTTATCGGCGCGCTCAACGCCTCACGCGGCCAATGCAAATGTTGGACATTTGAGGGGAAAAAACGTGCATCTCCTGGGGTAGAAGATGACGGGGTGAAATTAAGCGGGCTCCAGTGAAGCGATAAAAAAGGAGAAGTGAAACTGTCCTCGGAGTGACATAAATCCGTCAGGGGAAGGATTGATGCCCAAATTATCTTATATGCAAAGACGGGAACAGCGCAGTACATTACGCTCCCGGAGAGAGATATAGAGACGCGGGTGACACGGCCATCCTTCACCGGGGAAGCGCCTGCCTTTTCCTTTTTTTACTGGGAATGGAATGGGAATATCAGCGTAGGCTACGGGAAAAAATGCATTAAAGAACGAGCGTGTGTAAATGCGCTTGCGTTCCTCGTCTGATTAAGCTTCCCGCCACTGACATTTGAGGAATCAAGACGTATGGCGTCCCAGAGGTGGCAGGGCAGAGAAGATTTTATTTAACACCTCTACTTCTTGCTCAATGAGCCTCAATATAATAACACTTGGCTTGATTAAAAGAACCCTTTATATGTAAATAGACAGCGGGTTCCTGTAGGTCAGGATAGCGAAGCCGCGCGCTAATAGACTCAGAAACACGGCGAGCGCGTTCACTAAAACAGCCGCGGAGACAACATTTGCTCAGCTTGGGTAATTTTTAATACGGTGCGGGATAATTCTCAGACTATTTAATTACGTAAAATATTTTATGCTTCATGAGCAATTAGATTAATAGCTTAATGCGGAGGAATATTAGCCATCTCTGATTCGATTAGGCACAGGCACAATATGGTGTGATTATGAAGTGTGCCGGAGCGATCAGAGAGGTGTGCTGTTACTGAACAACACATCTACATCACGCCGCGTTTAACGGGAGCTTCACTCGTTTCATGAGCTTTAATAAACACGTGCACATCAGAATCCGGCCTGATGACCCCGGCGTGACCCCGACCCCTCCTGTAAACCACTCTTGTTAGTGACCCCGGGGTCACGGTCACAATGCTGGTATTAAAGGCCTGAAATCAAGTGTTTTTAGCTTGTAGTGTGAGTATGTCAGCCTTAAGGTTATCAATAAGCTTTCAAAACTATGTTTTCGTTTGACTGTATATAATGTTGAATATAATGTATAATAATGCAGTGTGTGTATATGTGTGTGTCCTGATAATGCCAGATGTCTGATGTTACCAGTGAAAAGTGTCGACATTATTATAAATATATCTAGTCAGTGACAGAGATCAAGCATATTCATCTACAATAATTCAGTATTTCCAGCTTCAGAATCATGAATATTGTTATTCTGGTGTCTCTATTGTCCTGTTCATTGGGTTTCAGCACCAAGTCCAAGCTGCTCATTTACACACACTATGTTGCACCAAATTTAATCATTTTCTGTAAACCTTTTATCATATGTCTTGAGTATCGCAGTAATTTGGTGTCGTGAGTTCAGTGTGGAGATATGTGTCGGATCGTGACGAGGGGATCTTACACTCCTACACCTTTATCAAATGTCTCTGTTTGAATTCCTCCGGCTGAATGTAGATGTTGCAGATCTGACTGTGTGTGTCTCTGAATCTCAGGTCTGCAAGGAGTGTGTGTTCCTCAGCGTGGTCCTGTGAACATGAGCATGGCATCACCGGCACACCCACTAAACCCACCGAACCCATCAACCCACCAAATCCACCAAACCCACCGAATCCACCAGACCCACCGGATCCACCAAACCCACCGGATCCACCGAACCCAACGAACCCACTAAACCCACCGAACCCATCGACCCACCGAACCCACCAAACCCAACGAACCCACCAAACCCACCGGATCCACCAGACCCACCGGATCCACCAGACCCACCGGATCCACCAAACCCACCGAACCCACCAAACCCAACGAACCCACCAAACCCACCGGATCCACCAGACCCACCGGATCCACCAAACCCACCGGATCCACCGAATCCACCAAACCCACCGGATCCACCGAACCCAATAAACCCACCGAACCCATCGACCCACCAGACCCACCGGATCCACCGAACCCACTAAACCCATCGAATCCACCAAACCCACCGGATCCACCGAACCCATCGAACCACCAAATCCACCGAATCCACCAAATCCACCGAATCCACCAAATCCATCGTATCCATCGAACCCATCGACCCACCAAATCGACAGAACCTTCGACCCACCAAACCCACCGGATCCACCAAACCCACCAGACCCACCGGATCCACCAAACCCACCAGACCCACCGAACGCACCGGATCCACCAAACCCACCAGACCCACCGAACCCACCAAACCCATAGGATCCACCAAACCCACCGGATCCACCGAACCCACCAGACCCACCGAAACCACCAAACCCACCAAACCCATAGGATCCACCAAACCCACCGGATCCACCGAACCCACCAGATCCACCAAACCCACCGAACCCACCAAACCCATAGGATCCACCAAACCCACCGAATCCATCGAACCCACCGAATCCATCGAATCCACCGACCCACCAAACCCACTGACCCACCAAACCTATTGACCCATGGAACCCACCAACGCACTAAATCCACCAATTTCACCAAACCCACCAAACCTATCAACTCACCG
The DNA here is from genome assembly GCF_949152265.1 of Phoxinus phoxinus. Classification (NCBI taxonomy): domain Eukaryota; kingdom Metazoa; phylum Chordata; class Actinopteri; order Cypriniformes; family Leuciscidae; genus Phoxinus; species Phoxinus phoxinus. Next base: position 1,068,083 of record NC_136888.1, read on the forward strand.
ACCCACCGAACCCCTTGTCCTCCTCGCCCGTGTGGCCATGCTGATGCACAGACACCAGAACTGACCACGCCTCTCCCGGACCCGGCCAACACCGTCCTGGATCATGACCCGGACAAAACCCCCATGAGAGATTTGTGAAGGAAAAGACAAAAGCGGTGAACTAGAAGCTTCACCTGGAATTCCAGTCGAGCTGTGATCGTTTTTTTAATCTTGTGAATTTTGTTACTTCCGTTGCTGGAGGACCAAGAGCTGACGACGAAACACTTGTGAAGTCTTGGGTGTCTGTTCCTATCAACAGAGGATGTTTGAACTTGTGAATACACACACACACACACACACACACACACACACACGATAAAGAAGAAAAGAAGAAAAGACAAAAGAGACTCCAAGAGTTCAAACTACTGTAGTATAAGCATAGAAACTAAATTAAATCTTGTACATTTGTATCACTCGCGTTCTGTTCCTGAGCTAGTCCTAGCGTACGCCTGTTGTTCACACTGTGTGTGCGGACCCGAAGCGGAGGATCTGCGGAGACGACTCCTCTCCTCTCCTCTCTTCACCACACCCCATCCTCTCTTTCCTCACGCATCTCCCCTTCTTCGGTCCATGAATGAATGTTGCCCTGTAGGTGAAGTTCTTCGTTTGAATTGCCCAAGCACTGGATTGTGTTGCTTTTATACGTTTTTATTTTATTATTATTAATATTATTATTATTAATATTATTAATTTTGTATGATGGACTCTCAGAGTAAGAGCCTTATGAAGGACGTGTTTCCTGGAGAAAATCCAACATCCTACAGCAGTTTCACGCCTGGGGATCAATATATATATATACATACCACATTTATATATATATATAATCTGCCGTATATGGACGATGCCGACACGCGGCTCTCTGGCACATACAGAAGAGAAGCGATCGCGATGTGAAAAACTTTAAAAAGGATGAAAAAAAAAAGAACTTAAATTATGAACTCAACGCTCGCAGAGAAGCCGAGAGATATTGTAAGAAACTTCGTACAGAGTTCAGTCTATTAATTGTTTCATGTTAGATATTCTATGTGTTTACCTCAATTGAAGACGAATGTTTTTGCTAGTTTCAGATCTGCTGTGGCATTGATATTGTATGTCCATGACCCCTTCCTCTCTCAGCACGTGCTCCATAGAAGAAGATACTGTCTCCCAAAAACATTCAATACTTGTATGAGGACTGTGGCGTAATGTTTCAAAGGTGTTCAGTCACAAATGCTGTAATAAATATTTCATTTTTGATTTTGGTAGATTCTTGTGTGCTGTACAGTGTGTTGCATATCCGATGTGGACATGACGATATACACTCCTTATCATTGCTCAGTTTAGCCTGACGAGTCTCTGCTGCGCCTCCTGCTGGTTCATCTCGGCACTGCAACCGCACATAAACTACATTACTTCAGAAAAAACACTCATAAAATCATCCACGGCCATAACACTGAACACGTGCGCAATTACAACGAATTAAATGCGCTAAACACATTCAAACATTTCCTGAAAAATCTAGTGGAATAAAATAAAATAAAAATACGTTCAAAAGCAAATGTTTCAAGGGCTTGATGTGAAAGTGGATCTTTCCTCATTATTTTAATGTTTAATATGTTTTGTTTTTTCTGAATATTTACTGAAGGGTTCGTTTGCACGGAACGTCTCGTTTTAAAGCTCGATGCATAAAAGAAAACTGCATTTCTCCAGAGCAGGGTGTGTTTCATTATTTGTAGAGCACAGTTACATTATTATTATTAATAATTAAAATGTACATCAACGGTAATAATTATTTACAAAATAATAACGTTGAAAATATGTGTCTATAACTAAATATCCAGTCGTTAAAATAGAGATTGCGCGGTTTCTACACGCGCAGATCGACATAAAACCGCAAACAGCTTCATTTATATTTCAATAAAATAAAGATTTGAGTATGACTAAATAATATACAGTCTTTAAAATACAGATTTGCGTGATGCGATTTATTCTCGACCTTTTTAATATACGATTAATTCTTTATGCATTTATTCGCAAAGATTCACAAACGGGCATGTGTGATTTTAATGGATAAATTAATAAGCATTCGAGAAAAAAAAATAGACGTGCGAAAGATTTAATTTGAATATTAGAATATGAGCAGAAGGGAAGAAAGGAGAGAAAGGAGAGAAAGGAGAGAAAGGACCCTGATCACTGTGAGCTGATTTTAATATTAATAGAGGACAGGAGGCGGACTGCATTGAGCCCGTGACAGAATGATGGATGATCCAGCCTTCATCATCATCCTCCTCTTCCTCACGTCAGCGGCACAGGAGTGTGAGAACACACAAGCACACACACACACACACAAGCACACACACACACACACACACACACACACACACAAGCACATACACACACACACACTCTTCTCAAAACTAGGAGAAAACGAGCACGTCAAGGCGGATCGGATGATGTTCACGCGCGTTTGTTCACGATCTCGTGATGAAGATGATGAAGAAGATGATGATGTTTTCTACACGCATCGGCTTTAATGCAGAGACCCTGCTCGGCATCTGCTGTGTGTGTGTGTGTGTGTGTGTGTGTGTGTGTGTGTGTGTGTGTGTGTGTGTGTGTGTGTGTGTGTGCGGGGCCCCGGGGTCACGCGCAGAGGCCCCTGATCATTAATCACTGTCAGCATCACAGTGATTCTCTATTGATGAGGATAATGACATTAGCTCACAGTCACTGATCAATAAAGCACAAGCAGAGCTCTCTCTCTCTCACACACACACACACACACACACACACACACACACACACACACACACACACACACACACACACACACACACACACACACACACACACACTCCTCTCTCTCTCTCTCTCTCTCTGTAAATCTGAAGATCTTCACATGATCTCAAACTCTCTCTCTCTCACACACACACACACACACACACACACTCTCTCTCTCTCTCTCTCTCTCTCTCAAACTACGGCATTATTTCACACTCAAGCGACAGAAACATCTCGAATAATTAATAACTGAAGATTTATTAAATGACGCCATCAGCACACAGACATATATTTATTTCACACCGGCGACGAAGAAGGTTTTAAAACGCATACAGTATTTATGATGATGTATGATATGTATAGGCCTACAGTAGCCTGTAAAAATATTACGTGATATTATTATTATTAATTTCACTAGTGTTATTATGGTTTTAATTATTTATTGTATTTTATTTATCTACCGTATTTATTGTATTTAATATTATCATTTAACATTTTCGTTGTTGTTTTTAGGCAACTTATTTACCAACATAATGAAGAAACACGATTTGTGATTTATATGGATTATTATTTTCGAGTAATCTCAGGAAAAAGTCTCATAATTTCTGCGTGTGTGCAGCACAACATTAATATTTATCATTGTATCTCTGTTATTGTATAGGATATGGCATTATATACGTAGCCTACTACTAATAATAATAGTAGCCTAATAATAATAGCCTAATAATAATAAGCAGAAAATGGCCGTACATTTCTGAGGTATTTCTTTGGTAAATTCTTAGCATTTCTGACTTAAAATGATATAGGATTAATAATGAATTATTAAAGACGGACGAGCAAAACTGTTTACATTATAATTATATATAATATAATTATACACTCTGGAAAATGCTGTGTTGTTTCAACCCAATTTTGGGTCAAATATGGACAAACACAAACGTTGGGTTAAAAATGTAATTAAAAAATGTAACCCAACGGCTGGGTTTGTCCATATTTGACCCAACATTGGGTTAAAACAACACAGCATTTTTTAGAGTGTAATGACCAAACATTATAATTCTATTAAATAATACGCCTATCAGAAAATAAAATTCGCAAAAGTGACAGAAATACTGATATGAATGTTTATTTGTGTGTGTGTGAGAAAAACAGTGTAAGTGTATGTGTGTTGTGTATATATGAGTGAGTGAGTGTGTGTGTGTGTGTGTGTGTGTGTGTGTGAACAAACCCCGGGGCTCAATATCACAGCGACCCCTTCAGGTTGACACGTAAATTAATAAATAAGGGCGTGACGCAATATTTCTGAATCTCATTCCTGTATATTTATAAATGATCCGAGCGCACGAGCTCCTCAGTCACTAAAGCATCACACACACACACACACACACACACACACACACACACCTCAGTGAAGACACCGCACTTCACGAGCTGGAGAATCGATCGTGTTAATTTCCTGAAGATCAGGATCGTGTTTCCTGAAGATCAGGATCGGCCAGACGACATTTATGAACAGAAACATCTGAATATTAATGCTAGTTTTGTGACTGTTCAGAATCTCACAGTAAATGTCATTAATATATTTCGTTTCGTTCATAATCATATGACACAATTATTGTCAG
>NC_136888.1:1077500-1270000 GCF_949152265.1 Phoxinus phoxinus
ACACACACACACACACACACACACACACACACACACACACACACACACACACACACACACACACACACACAGTAACACATCAGGCTTCTGAGGAAGGTTTATTTGTTCATCTGTCAATCATCATTGTATTGCATTATATGATTTAAAACTACAGATTTGATCATACAACTAAGCATTTAAATATATTACTAAGACATTATTGGCAGATATTGATATGCATTTATGTAAGTATCTGCTATACTGTTATAAAAATCGCATTGATTTACATGAAAAGCATCATAATTTTATATTTTGTCCATATTAATATCAGCATCTGCAGCACATTGCATATTTCTGCTCAGTTTGGGAGTGAATAAATCTGAGCTTCATATTCTCACTGTATCTGACTATCAGATATAAACTTTTATATAAACGGTTTAATTTTGAAAGCATGAAAGTATTTATTACTTTAATGAGCTCATTGTTTCTGCCTTTAATTATTACAATGTATAAATGAATATGTTTTTAGCTAACTGAGATTTTGTATATGTGCATTTCTGAAGTACATAACTAGCGTCTGACAGCAGAACACTGATGCGGACTCATGGACTCCTGTGAAGCTGCTTTGAAACTGAGTGTGTTGTGAAAAGCGCTACACAAATAAATGTGAATGGAATTGATCTGACTTGATAACCGTAGATGTATAAACAGTAGATGCCTGTGCTTCACGCGTCAGCACACGGTTAATCTCGAGTCTGCTCTCTCTCCACACAAGAGGAAGTTTTGGAGAGCGTCACTCGAAGCCTCAGAAGATAAACACAGAGTATATGAAGAACACAACTTTATTACAGCAGAACACACACACACACACCGGGTGAGCGCGGAGCCGCAGCATTACCTGCCGGTTCCCGCCGCGCTGGCGGAGTTCAGCGGGAGGTCAGGACAGAAGTGTTCGGCAGGAAAGCTGAATGGCTTCCGGCTCCACACGGGGCGGCCCGTGACACAGGGTCACGATGTCTGAGGGGAAGTCGTCCTTCAGCACGATCCCTCGCTCACGCTGGCAGTCCAGATCCGATATAAACCCGTACCAGTAGATGACCAGACCCGGACCAAACCTGCACACACACACACACACACACACGTTACGCTTCATGAAGAACTTAACCATGTTTAAATACGGCAAGGAATCACCAGTGTCATTTTTGATCCAGCTTTTAATGTAGTTTATGTGTGTATGTGGAGTTATTAATCTGCTTTAACACACACCATGTGTAAGTTCATAAGTCGACAGCATTGCTGAGTATTTTCTGCTTAAAACTGCAGTGAACCAAAGACAGTCTCAAACACACGGTTTGAAATCGCTGGTGTTTCTGACGTCACACACTACCTTGACCAATCAGATCAACGTGTGATCGTCAACCAGTGGATCTCTGAGAGAGTGAGTGAGTGAGTGGAGGCGGGGCTCATTTGCATATTCATAGAACCGCGAATACTAAATGAGGCAAGGGTGTCAAGTTACATCCGGTAACTGTTAGTAATCCAATTGACAACGACTAGCTGTTCAGTTCAGTTCATGAGTGAATGTGCTTGTCTAAGCATGAAGCATTTGACTGTCAGTGTGAAGTCTGATCCTGACCTGTCTGAGCTCAGAAGAATCTGAAGGAAAACAAGAAGTTCATGGGCACTTTGGATGTCATGTGGGTCTGAAGCGAGTCGAGAAGACGAGAGGACGAGCTTCAGGAGCAGATAACAGCACCGTGGCGCAGGGTTCAGGGTTTAATACACGCTCGTAACCCCTGAGGGAGCCGACAACACTGAAGGCACAAACACAGAGGCCACCGCATGTACTTCAATGCAAAGCTTCCATAAATAAAGGCATAAATGGACACCGGGCTCCAATTATAATCGAGGTCTATTATGTGGGCCACCGCTTCGCCACCTCAATCTGGCACAAGTATCGCTCGGGGGGAGTCAGTGATCTTCCAATAAACATCTAACTGCGTAACGAGTCGGTGAAATTGTTTGTGAAATGTAGCTAATTTGTGTGGCGTTGGCGTTGGCGATGGAGAGAGTGGGACGCCGCTGAGACACGCTGCCATTAGCGTAACGAGCGCACGCTTCTGAGTTTAAAGCAGGTGCCATGCTGGTTAAAAAGGCATTTTAATGAGAGCGCAGCACTTAAGAACAAAAAGCTGAAAGGAGGTGCAGAGAGAGTGAGCCGGCCTCCTCCCCGTCAATGCACACACATAATCACAGCGTAATTGAATAACTAATTACAGCTCTCTGTGGTGTCATCTCAGATCCTGCAGCTTCCAGAGGACACCTTTCTCCATCTAAACACACTGCACTGAACCCTTTCTCCATCTAAACACACTGCACTGACTCCTTTCTCCATCTAAACACACTGCACTGAACCCTTTCTCCATCTAAACACACTGCACTGACTCCTTTCTCCATCTAAACACACTGCACTGAACCCTTTCCCCATCTAAACACACTGCACTGACACCTTTCTCCATCTAAACACACTGCACTGACTCCTTTCTCCATCTAAACACACTGCACTGACTCCTTTCTCCATCTAAACACACTGCACTGACTCCTTTCTCCATCTAAACACACTGCACTGACACCTTTCTCCATCTAAACACACTGCACTGACTCCTTTCTCCATCTAAACACACTGCACTGACTCCTTTCTCCATCTAAACACACTGCACTGACTCCTTTCTCCATCTAAACACACTGCACTGACTCCTTTCTCCATCTAAACACACTGCACTGACTCCTTTCTCCATCTAAACACACTGCACTGACTCCTTTCTCCATCTAAACACACTGCACTGACTCCTTTCTCCATCTAAACACACTGCACTGACTCCTTTCTCCATCTAAACACACTGCACTGACTCCTTTCTCCATCTAAACACACTGCACTGACACCTTTCTCCATCTAAACACACTGCACTGAACCCTTTCTCCATCTAAACACACTGCACTGACTCCTTTCTCCATCTAAACACACTGCACTGACTCCTTTCTCCATCTAAACACACTGCACTGACTCCTTTCTCCATCTAAACACACTGCACTGACTCCTTTCTCCATCTAAACACACTGCACTGACACCTTTCTCCATCTAAACACACTGCACTGACTCCTTTCTCCATCTAAACACACTGCACTGACTCCTTTCTCCATCTAAACACACTGCACTGACTCCTTTCTCCATCTAAACACACTGCACTGACTTGACTCCTTTCTCCATCTAAACACACTGCACTGACTCCTTTCTCCATCTAAACACACTGCACTGACTCCTTTCTCCATCTAAACACACTGCACTGACACCTTTCTCCATCTAAACACACTGCACTGACTCCTTTCTCCATCTAAACACACTGCACTGACTCCTTTCTCCATCTAAACACACTGCACTGACTCCTTTCTCCATCTAAACACACTGCACTGACACCTTTCTCCATCTAAACACACTGCACTGACTCCTTTCTCCATCTAAACACTGCACTGACACCTTTCTCCATCTAAACACTGCACTGACTCCTTTCTCCATCTAAACACACTGCACTGACACCTTTCTCCATCTAAACACTGCACTGACACCTTTCTCCATCTAAACACACTGCACTGACTCCTTTCTCCATCTAAACACACTGCACTGACACCTTTCTCCATCTAAACACACTGCACTGACACCTTTCTCCATCTAAACACACTGCACTGACACCTTTCTCCATCTAAACACACTGCACTGACACCTTTCTCCATCTAAACACACTGCACTGACACCTTTCTCCATCTAAACACTGCACTGACTCCTTTCTCCATCTAAACACACTGCACTGACACCTTTCTCCATCTAAACACACTGCACTGACTCCTTTCTCCATCTAAACACTGCACTGACTCCTTTCTCCATCTAAACACACTGCACTGACTCCTTTCTCCATCTAAACACACTGCACTGACTCCTTTCTCCATCTAAACACACTGCACTGACACCTTTCTCCATCTAAACACACTGCACTGACTCCTTTCTCCATCTAAACACACTGCACTGACACCTTTCTCCATCTAAACACACTGCACTGACACCTTTCTCCATCTAAACACACTGCACTGACTCCTTTCTCCATCTAAACACACTGCACAGACACCTTTCTCCATCTAAACACTGCACTGACTCCTTTCTCCATCTAAACACACTGCACTGACTCCTTTCTCCATCTAAACACACTGCACTGACTCCTTTCTCCATCTAAACACACTGCACTGACTCCTTTCTCCATCTAAACACACTGCACTGACTCCTTTCTCCATCTAAACACACTGCACTGACACCTTTCTCCATCTAAACACACTGCACTGACTCCTTTCTCCATCTAAACACACTGCACTGACTCCTTTCTCCATCTAAACACACTGCACTGACTCCTTTCTCCATCTAAACACACTGCACTGACTCCTTTCTCCATCTAAACACACTGCACTGACTCCTTTCTCCATCTAAACACACTGCACTGACCCCTTTTCCCATCTAAACACACTGCACTGACACCTTTCTCCATCTAAACACACTGCACTGACTCCTTTCTCCATCTAAACACACTGCACTGACTCCTTTCTCCATCTAAACACACTGCACTGACTCCTTTCTCCATCTAAACACACTGCACTGACACATTTCTCCATCTAAACACACTGCACTGACTCCTTTCTCCATCTAAACACACTGCACTGACTCCTTTCTCCATCTAAACACACTGCACTGACTCCTTTCTCCATCTAAACACACTGCACTGACTCCTTTCTCCATCTAAACACACTGCACTGACTCCTTTCTCCATCTAAACACACTGCACTGACTCCTTTCTCCATCTAAACACACTGCACTGACACCTTTCTCCATCTAAACACACTGCACTGACTCCTTTCTCCATCTAAACACACTGCACTGACACCTTTCTCCATCTAAACACACTGCACTGACTCCTTTCTCCATCTAAACACACTGCACTGAACCCTTTCCCCATCTAAACACACTGCACTGACACCTTTCTCCATCTAAACACACTGCACTGACACATTTCTCCATCTAAACACACTGCACTGACTCCTTTCTCCATCTAAACACACTGCACTGACTCCTTTCTCCATCTAAACACTGCACTGACTCCTTTCTCCATCTAAACACTGCACTGACTCCTTTCTCCATCTAAACACACTGCACTGACTCCTTTCTCCATCTAAACACACTGCACTGACTCCTTTCTCCATCTAAACACACTGCACTGACTCCTTTCTCCATCTAAACACACTGCACTGACACCTTTCTCCATCTAAACACACTGCACTGAACCCTTTCTCCATCTAAACACACTGCACTGAACCCTTTCTCCATCTAAACACACTGCACTGACACCTTTCTCCATCTAAACACACTGCACTGACACCTTTCTCCATCTAAACACACTGCACTGACACCTTTCTCCATCTAAACACACTGCACTGACTTGACTCCTTTCTCCATCTAAACACACTGCACTGACACCTTTCTCCATCTAAACACACTGCACTGACTCCTTTCTCCATCTAAACACACTGCACTGACTCCTTTCTCCATCTAAACACACTGCACTGACTCCTTTCTCCATCTAAACACACTGCACTGACACCTTTCTCCATCTAAACACACTGCACTGACACCTTTCTCCATCTAAACACACTGCACTGACACCTTTCTCCATCTAAACACACTGCACTGACTTGACTCCTTTCTCCATCTAAACACACTGCACTGACACCTTTCTCCATCTAAACACACTGCACTGACTCCTTTCTCCATCTAAACACACTGCACTGACTCCTTTCTCCATCTAAACACACTGCACTGACACCTTTCTCCATCTAAACACACTGCACTGACTCCTTTCTCCATCTAAACACACTGCACTGACTCCTTTCTCCATCTAAACACACTGCACTGACTCCTTTCTCCATCTAAACACACTGCACTGACACCTTTCTCCATCTAAACACACTGCACTGACTCCTTTCTCCATCTAAACACTGCACTGACTCCTTTCTCCATCTAAACACACTGCACTGAACCCTTTCTCCATCTAAACACTGCACTGACACCTTTCTCCATCTAAACACACTGCACTGACACCTTTCTCCATCTAAACACACTGCACTGACTCCTTTCTCCATCTAAACACACTGCACTGACTCCTTTCTCCATCTAAACACACTGCACTGACTCCTTTCTCCATCTAAACACACTGCACTGACACCTTTCTCCATCTAAACACACTGCACTGACACCTTTCTCCATCTAAACACACTGCACTGACTCCTTTCTCCATCTAAACACACTGCACTGACTCCTTTCTCCATCTAAACACACTGCACTGACTCCTTTCTCCATCTAAACACACTGCACTGACACCTTTCTCCATCTAAACACACTGCACTGACTCCTTTCTCCATCTAAACACACTGCACTGACTCCTTTCTCCATCTAAACACACTGCACTGACACCTTTCTCCATCTAAACACACTGCACTGACTCCTTTCTCCATCTAAACACACTGCACTGACTCCTTTCTCCATCTAAACACACTGCACTGACTCCTTTCTCCATCTAAACACACTGCACTGACACCTTTCTCCATCTAAACACACTGCACTGACTCCTTTCTCCATCTAAACACACTGCACTGACACCTTTCTCCATCTAAACACACTGCACTGACACCTTTCTCCATCTAAACACTGCACTGACTCCTTTCTCCATCTAAACACACTGCACTGACACCTTTCTCCATCTAAACACACTGCACTGACACCTTTCTCCATCTAAACACACTGCACTGACTCCTTTCTCCATCTAAACACACTGCACTGACACCTTTCTCCATCTAAACACACTGCACTGACTCCTTTCTCCATCTAAACACTGCACTGACTCCTTTCTCCATCTAAACACACTGCACTGAACCCTTTCTCCATCTAAACACTGCACTGACACCTTTCTCCATCTAAACACACTGCACTGACACCTTTCTCCATCTAAACACACTGCACTGACTCCTTTCTCCATCTAAACACACTGCACTGACTCCTTTCTCCATCTAAACACACTGCACTGACTCCTTTCTCCATCTAAACACACTGCACTGACTCCTTTCTCCATCTAAACACACTGCACTGACTCCTTTCTCCATCTAAACACACTGCACTGACTCCTTTCTCCATCTAAACACTGCACTGACTCCTTTCTCCATCTAAACACACTGCACTGACTTGACTCCTTTCTCCATCTAAACACACTGCACTGACACCTTTCTCCATCTAAACACACTGCACTGACTTGACTCCTTTCTCCATCTAAACACACTGCACTGACACCTTTCTCCATCTAAACACACTGCACTGACTTGACTCCTTTCTCCATCTAAACACACTGCACTGAACCCTTTCTCCATCTAAACACACTGCACTGACTCCTTTCTCCATCTAAACACACTGCACTGACACCTTTCTCCATCTAAACACACTGCACTGACTCCTTTCTCCATCTAAACACACTGCACTGACTCCTTTCTCCATCTAAACACACTGCACTGACTCCTTTCTCCATCTAAACACACTGCACTGACACCTTTCTCCATCTAAACACACTGCACTGACTCCTTTCTCCATCTAAACACACTGCACTGAACCCTTTCTCCATCTAAACACACTGCACTGACTCCTTTCTCCATCTAAACACACTGCACTGACACCTTTCTCCATCTAAACACACTGCACTGACTCCTTTCTCCATCTAAACACACTGCACTGACACCTTTCTCCATCTAAACACACTGCACTGACTCCTTTCTCCATCTAAACACACTGCACTGACACCTTTCTCCATCTAAACACACTGCACTGACTTGACTCCTTTCTCCATCTAAACACACTGCACTGACACCTTTCTCCATCTAAACACACTGCACTGACTTGACTCCTTTCTCCATCTAAACACACTGCACTGAACCCTTTCTCCATCTAAACACACTGCACTGACTCCTTTCTCCATCTAAACACACTGCACTGACACCTTTCTCCATCTAAACACACTGCACTGACTCCTTTCTCCATCTAAACACACTGCACTGACTCCTTTCTCCATCTAAACACACTGCACTGACTCCTTTCTCCATCTAAACACACTGCACTGACACCTTTCTCCATCTAAACACACTGCACTGACTCCTTTCTCCATCTAAACACACTGCACTGAACCCTTTCTCCATCTAAACACACTGCACTGACTCCTTTCTCCATCTAAACACACTGCACTGACACCTTTCTCCATCTAAACACACTGCACTGACTCCTTTCTCCATCTAAACACACTGCACTGACACCTTTCTCCATCTAAACACACTGCACTGACACCTTTCTCCATCTAAACACACTGCACTGACTCCTTTCTCCATCTAAACACACTGCACTGACTCCTTTCTACATCTAAACACACTGCACTGACTCCTTTCTCCATCTAAACACACTGCACTGACACCTTTCTCCATCTAAACACACTGCACTGACTCCTTTCTCCATCTAAACACACTGCACTGACTCCTTTCTCCATCTAAACACACTGCACTGACACCTTTCTCCATCTAAACACACTGCACTGACTTGACTCCTTTCTCCATCTAAACACACTGCACTGAACCCTTTCTCCATCTAAACACACTGCACTGACTCCTTTCTCCATCTAAACACACTGCACTGACACCTTTCTCCATCTAAACACACTGCACTGACTCCTTTCTCCATCTAAACACACTGCACTGACTCCTTTCTCCATCTAAACACACTGCACTGACTCCTTTCTCCATCTAAACACACTGCACTGACACCTTTCTCCATCTAAACACACTGCACTGACTCCTTTCTCCATCTAAACACACTGCACTGACTCCTTTCTCCATCTAAACACACTGCACTGACTCCTTTCTCCATCTAAACACACTGCACTGACTCCTTTCTCCATCTAAACACACTGCACTGACTCCTTTCTCCATCTAAACACACTGCACTGACTCCTTTCTCCATCTAAACACACTGCACTGACTCCTTTCTCCATCTAAACACACTGCACTGACTCCTTTCTCCATCTAAACACACTGCACTGACTCCTTTCTCCATCTAAACACACTGCACTGACACCTTTCTCCATCTAAACACACTGCACTGACTCCTTTCTCCATCTAAACACACTGCACTGAACCCTTTCTCCATCTAAACACACTGCACTGACTCCTTTCTCCATCTAAACTTGTGCATACGTCACCAGAGAGAAGACTGACACTTCACTGAAAGATCCACATAAAAATGACCAGGTCCAGAGAAAAAAATAAAACCTGCATGGATGATTCATTCATAATACTATCAATAAGAGGCATTCATAAAATAGGTAGGATGCATTTTAGAGTATTAACTCAGGGTCAGAAATTAACTTTTCCATTAAGAGCCAATATTGATTTCCAGAGGAATTTTCTTTAACCTTCGCAAGCGCAGATTTTATAATTACCTGTATATCTTTATTGCCTCATATTTAACCAATTACTTCAAAATACTACAGAATGTAAAACTAAATAAAAAATTGGTATAGAAATCAGACTGTTTAATATTGCTCATACAGGCATTTACACATAAATCACATAATAACATTATGAGATTAATGTAAAATTACAGTCTACAAAGTATATCAATTATAGCATTAAAGGACAGGGTAGGGATGCAGTATCATGGCAAAATCATTAATATTGACAATTGCTCTTGATATTGCAATGATGATTATTAAATTTGATTAATATATAAAAAATGGATGTTTTCAGCTGTGACTAATCTAAACGATTGCTCAACAGAAACGCTCCCATTCTCTTTACTTTACATACAAATGATTGTATTAGTAGAAATACTGCAAGAATAATTACATTATTAAATACTCTGATGACACCGCAATACTAGGTTTGTCAGATAAAAGATGGTACACATCTGAATATCATTCGGAAAATAGGAACTTTACGCAGTGTGACGCAAATCACCTTACTGTAAATGTTGGGAAATTATATTTGACGGGAAAGGATTAGGTGATTATAGTGGAGTGATCATTCATGACGCCGTTACTGGGTGCGGTCATCGATTCTTCTTTCAGCCCATGATGAAAATCTGTTCAGAATTTCAGCAAATTAATGTATTCAGAGGATTATGTTTTAATTGTACCGGGCAGTTCTAGGTATATAGGGTTTGCATTGAGTCACTTTCCCGCGGGAACACACTCCCTCAGCCGCACGGAGTGGCAGAAGAGCTGCAGAGTGACTGGATTTAATGGAGGAAACTGTGAGATCGCCAGTAAAACAAACTTTATCAGTTTAAACTAAAGGTTGGACTCGATATAGTGTTCCTTACAACTCACCAAAGATCCAGTGATCCGTGATATTGACATGAAGCCAGGAATCGTGTTTCCTCACATTTATATGAGCCGGATTTCCATATGAAATATGCAAATAAAGTCAATTTGCCTGTGAACGCTTTACATACAAATATAGGTCTAAATCCATGTGATCACTTATATCACTTATATCAAGTAAGGGATACTGTACATCTAGTCGGTTATCATCAACCTGAAGGGGGTTTATTCTGAGATAACGCACACAAACACACACACACCTGAAGGGGGTTTATTCTGAGATAACACACACACACACACCTGAAAGGGGTTTATTCTGAGATAACACACACACACACACCTGAAAGGGGTTTATTCTGAGATAACACACACACACACCTGAAAGGGGTTTATTCTGAGATAACACACACACACACACCTGAAAGGGGTTTATTCTGAGATAACACACACACACACACCTGAAAGGGGTTTATTCTGAGATAACACACACACACACACCTGAAAGGGGTTTATTCTGAGATAACACACACACACCTGAAAGGGGTTTATTCTGAGATAACAATCCGCTAGATGTACATTATCCCGCTTATTACACGACTACTTGCCAGATAAGTAAATAATTAGACACAAAATATTGATCTGAGTTGTATCTTATAATCCAACAAGCAACAGTGCAAGCATGAATGAAACTATTCCAAACCTGATTGGTGTTGCGTCATGACATGATATGTGACGGCATACACGGAAGCTACAAAGGGACTCCGGCAAACATCGGGTGTCAACGCGCTCTTTCTCGTGTTGAGTCTCAACCCCAAGCTTGAATGTGGCCAAGGACGACATCTCGATGCCGAACTGGGCCAGAACGAGCCAGTCGTGGATGTAGTTGAGCACACGGATGCTCTGGAGCCTCAGCGGCGCTAGAGCTGCATCCAAGCACTTGGTGAATGTGCGAGAGGAGAGAGCTAGGCCGGATGGAAGAACCCGATATTGGTACGCTTCGCCCCCGAAAGCGAACCTCAGGAACCTCCTGTGAGATGGAAGGATGGAGACGTGGAAATCGTGACAAACCAGTCCTCGGACGGCCCTCCAAGGACCTCTTTCCCTTTGACTTCCTGGCCTAGAGGATGGTCCTCAGATCCGTCTACTCATGAGGCTGTGGGCGAGAGCACCGCCTAGAGTCCCAAGCTCACTGGGGAGACCTCTAGAAGTTATATTTCACAGTTCGCGTATGTTCCTTTTATCGCAGACCTGCCACTCAGTGTTTCTGCCACTCAGTGTTTCTGCCACTCAGTGTTTCTGCCACTCAGTGTTTCTGCCACTCAGTGTTTCTGCCACTCAGTGTTTCTGCCACTCAGTGTTTCTGCCCCTCAGTGTTTCTGCACCTCAGTGTTTCTGCCGCTCAGTGTCTCTGCCCCTCAGTGTTTCTGCCGCTCAGTGTCTCTGCCCCTCAGTGTTTCTGCCTCTCAGTGTTTCTGCCACTCAGTGTTTCTGCCTCTCAGTGTTTCTGCCGCTCAGTGTTTCTGCCCCTCAGTGTTTCTGCCCCTCAGTGTCTCTGCCCCTCAGTGTCTCTGCCCCTCAGTGTTTCTGCCCCTCAGTGTTTCTGCCGCTCAGTGTCTCTGCCCCTCAGTGTTTCTGCCTCTCAGTGTTTCTGCCGCTCAGTGTTTCTGCCCCTCAGTGTTTCTGCCACTCAGTGTTTCTGCCACTCAGTGTTTCTGCCGCTCAGTGTCTCTGCCCCTCAGTGTCTCTGCCCCTCAGTGTCTCTGCCCCTCAGTGTCTCTGCCCCTCAGTGTTTCTGCCCCTCAGTGTCTCTGCCACTCAGTGTTTCTGCCACTCAGTGTTTCTGCCACTCAGTGTTTCTGCCCCTCAGTGTCTCTGCCCCTCAGTGTCTCTGCCCCTCAGTGTTTCTGCCCCTCAGTGTTTCTGCCGCTCAGTGTCTCTGCCCCTCAGTGTTTCTGCCCCTCAGTGTTTCTGCCGCTCAGTGTCTCTGCCCCTCAGTGTTTCTGCCTCTCAGTGTTTCTGCCACTCAGTGTTTCTGCCTCTCAGTGTTTCTGCCGCTCAGTGTCTCTGCCCCTCAGTGTCTCTGCCCCTCAGTGTCTCTGCCCCTCAGTGTCTCTGCCCCTCAGTGTTTCTGCCCCTCAGTGTTTCTGCCCCTCAGTGTCTCTGCCCCTCAGTGTCTCTGCCCCTCAGTGTTTCTGCCCCTCAGTGTTTCTGCCCCTCAGTGTTTCTGCCGCTCAGTGTTTCTGCCCCTCAGTGTTTCTGCCACTCAGTGTTTCTGCCACTCAGTGTTTCTGCCGCTCAGTGTTTCTGCCACTCAGTGTTTCTGCCACTCAGTGTTTCTGCCACTCAGTGTTTCTGCCACTCAGTGTTTCTGCCACTCAGTGTTTCTGCCACTCAGTGTTTCTGCCACTCAGTGTTTCTGCGAGCCGACAGTGACGTCACACGCATAACCTCTATTCTGCTAAATCACGGGATGCAAGCTGGGCATGGGAACCTTTCTGTTCAGTCAAAATCACTCGAGGTACAGTGGTTTGCCATACTGAGAGTGACTTGGTAAAAAGCCAACCATCCAGACTGAACCTGGAACACCGCTCGTAATATGAAGGGACTCACTGGTGACTCAATGGTCAGAAAGGGCTTCCTCTCCTCTCAGTTGGTGATTAATCAGTGTTTATTTATAGGGCTTGAACCGGGTCGCAGGGGGCGAGAGAGAGAGAGAGAGAGAGAGAGAGACTCAAGGCCGATATCAGCGCCTCACATATATAATATTTCCCCGGTCCAGCCCGAGGGCCAGCATTCAGCAACACGATCCCGATAACCAAAGGCCTTCGCACAAACAGGATGTTTAAAGAGAGCATGAGGCACGGCCTCCAACGGGCGACGATAAATAAACAATGTGTCCTACTCCATAAATATCACAAGGTGAACATCCTGACATCCTCGGTTTCGTTCAGTTCGAGCTGTTGTTCCTGAAGACCCGCCAATGAGCAAAACACAATCGCTGTGATTACGCCGTAAAGAGCCAGCAATCTTCCTTCAGGTATAACTCTACACGACATGTTTATGCTTCTTGCTGATGAGGTTTCAATGCGGACGTGAGCTTGTTTATTTAACCCAGTATAATGGGTTGATTAAATTTTACTATAGTACTAGCTTCTTCTTTTTTTCATACATAAATTAATGTTTACGGATTTAAATGAAATCCTCTTAACTGTAAAAAAAATACTCCACATAACAACTGGTTTGCATGATAATTCCTTTTTTTCCAGATCATATTTTACAGTATAGCATATTTAAGAATACATAATGCCTACATTTAAGCTCATTTAACAAATATTAGAAATAAAAATTAAAACATTTAGAAGTAATTGAAGTGTAATTTAGCAGTCTCAGATCGCTGGATCTCGTGCCGGAGCTTGTATCATGTTCAGCAGGGGAACTTTTAACTTTAGGCCCCATTTACTCTGCATGGTTCAAGTGACCCAATTCAGATCTTTTCCTCTCATGAGGCACAGATCGGATATGACCGGCGAACGTGGAAGCAGGAAAAAAGCACATGGATTCTGATATTCTCAGATCGGTTTCAGGACTCACTCATATGTGGAAATAAATCAGATAAGAATCGGATACGTGCATTTGCGTCTGACATGCAATTAAATGCGAGTCGTACATCATTAAAAAAAGGGGACGTCAACTCAGGTGGACACCTGTGATCACATGACTTATTAATGGCGCGATGGAGGACGAAGGCTCAACACAGTGGAGTTTTTCTCCACCTTACTAGAGCAATGTTTTGCTAACCTTCAAAAATAGTGTGGAAAGTAAAACACTGGATAATTAGAGCCAATAACAAATCATTCACCCGCCACTCACCCGCACCAATATTTTTCTCTGATTTAAGTATCCGCACCCGTTGGTCAAATTACTATTATTCTTATGTGTTGTAACGCGTGAGGATACATTGATTATCATCACCTTCAACGGCGGACTCGGCAACGGTTGATGCGCGCATCTCTGGTACAATACACTGATGAATGAGAGCTGCTTTTAAATGAACATTCTTTAAAAACTCAATTTATTAGACATAATTTGATTTTCTTAATTGCATAAACAGGCTTTACTCCCTTGAAACTTAAACTGGAATGGAACATGCTAACATTTTAGAGAATGTAGTTAATATTTTCGTTAATAATGATTTATCATATCCACCCGTGACACACCCGAAATGAATCAGAATGTTATTTTTAACAAAAATTACCCAAACACTGGGTTGTTACGTCTGAACCAGGATCTTGGTTACACAAAAACTATCCAAACACTGGGTTGTTACGTCTGACCCAGGATCTGGGTAACACAAAAACTACCCAAACACTGGGTTGTTACGTCTGACCCAAGATCTGGGTAACACAAAAACTACCCAAACACTGGGTTGTTACACCTGACCCAAGAGCAGGGTAACACAAAAACTACCCAAACACTGGGTTGTTACGCCTGACCCAAGATCTGGGTAACACAAAAACTACCCAAACACTGGGTTGTTACGCCTGACCCAAGATCTGGGTAACACAAAAACTACCCAAACACTGGGTTGTTACACCTGACCCAAGATCTGGGTAACACAAAAACTACTCAAACACTGGGTTGTTACGCCTGACCCAAGAGCTGGGTAACACAAAAACTAACCAAACACTGGGTTGTTACGTCTGACCCAAGATCTGGGTAACACAAAAACTACCCAAACACTGGGTTGTTACGCCTGACCCAAGATCTGGGTAACACAAAAACTACCCAAACACTGGGTTGTTACGCCTGACCCAAGATCTGGGTAACACAAAAACTACCCAAACACTGGGTTGTTACGCCTGACCCAAGATCTGGGTAACACAAAAACTACCCAAACACTGGGTTGTTATGCCTGACCCAAGATCTGGGTAACACAAAACTACCCAAACATTGGGTTGTTACATCTGACCCAAGATCTGTGACCTGGGTAACACAAAACCTACCCAAACACTGGGTTGTTACGTCTGACTCAGGATCTGGGTAACAAAAACTACCCAAACACTGGGTAATTATGTCTGATCCAGGATCTGGGTTACAAAAGAACTACCCAAATACTGTGTTGTTACGTCTGACCCAGGATCTGGGTTACAAAAGAACTACCCAAACACTGGGTTGTTACGTCTGACCCAAGATCTGGGTAACACAAAAACTAACCAAACACTGGGTTGTTACGTCTGACCCAAGATCTGGGTAACACAAAAACTACCCAAACACTGTGTTGTTACGTCTGATCCAGGATCTGGGTTGGAAAAAAAACTACCCAAAAACTGGGTTGTTACGTCTGAACCAGGATCTTGGTTACACAAAAACTATCCAAACACTGGGTTGTTACGCCTGACCCAAGATCTGGGTAACACAAAAACTACCCAAACACTGGGTTGTTACACCTGACCCAAGATCTGGGTAACACAA
This sequence comes from Phoxinus phoxinus, assembly GCF_949152265.1. Classification (NCBI taxonomy): domain Eukaryota; kingdom Metazoa; phylum Chordata; class Actinopteri; order Cypriniformes; family Leuciscidae; genus Phoxinus; species Phoxinus phoxinus. Next base: position 1,093,451 of record NC_136888.1, read on the forward strand.
AAACTACCCAAACACTGGGTTGTTACACCTGACCCAAGATCTGGGTAACACAAAAACTACCCAAACACTGTGTTGTTACGTCTGAACAAGGATCTTGGTTACACAAAAACTATCCAAACACTGGGTTGTTACGCCTGACCCAAGATCTGGATAACACAAAACTACCCAAACATTGGGTTGTTACATCTGACCCAAGATCTGGGTAACACAAAACTACCCAAACACTGGGTTGTTACGCCTGACCCAAGATCTGGGTAACAAAAAAACTACCCAAACACTGGGTTGTTACATCTGACCCAAGATCTGTGACCTGGGTAACACAAAACCTACCCAAACACTGGGTTGATACGTCTGACTCAGGATCTGGGTAACAAAAACTACCCAAACACTGGGTTGTTACGTCTGATCCAGGATCTGGGTAACACAAAAACTACCCAAACACTGGGTTGTTACATCTGACCCAAGATCTGTGATCTGGGTAACAGAAACTACCCAAACACTGTGTTGTTACATCTGACCCAAGATCTGTGATCTGGGTAACAAAAACTACCCAAACACTGGGTAATTACGTCTGATCCAGGATCTGGGTTACAAAAGAACTACCCAAATACTGGGTTGTTATGTCTGACCCAGGATCTGGGTTACAAAAGAACTACCCAAACAATGGGTTGTTACGTCTGACCCAAGATCTGGGTAACACAAAAACTACCCAAACACTGGGTTGTTACGTCTGACCCAAGATCTGGGTAACACAAAAACTACCCAAACACTGTGTTGTTACGTCTGATCCAGGATCTGGGTTGGAAAAAAAAATACCCAAACACTGGGTTGTTACGTCTGAACCAGGATCTTGGTTACACAAAAACTATCCAAACACTGGGTTGTTACGTCTGACCCAGGATCTGGGTAACACAAAAACTACCCAAACACTGGGTTGTTACGTCTGACCCAAGATCTGGGTAACACAAAAACTACCCAAACACTGGGTTGTTACACCTGACCCAAGAGCAGGGTAACACAAAAACTACCCAAACACTGGGTTGTTACGCCTGACCCAAGATCTGGGTAACACAAAAACTACCCAAACACTGGGTTGTTACGCCTGACCCAAGATCTGGGTAACACAAAAACTACCCAAACACTGGGTTGTTACACCTGACCCAAGATCTGGGTAACACAAAAACTACTCAAACACTGGGTTGTTACGCCTGACCCAAGAGCTGGGTAACACAAAAACTACTCAAACACTGGGTTGTTACGTCTGAACAAGGATCTTGGTTACACAAAAACTATCCAAACACTGGGTTGTTACGCCTGACCCAAGATCTGGGTAACACAAAAACTACCCAAACACTGGGTTGTTACGCCTGACCCAAGATCTGGGTAACACAAAAACTACCCAAACACTGGGTTGTTACGCCTGACCCAAGAGCTGTGACCTGGGTAACACAAAACCTACCCAAACACTGGGTTGTTACGTCTGACTCAGGATCTGGGTAACAAAAACTACCCAAACACTGGGTAATTATGTCTGATCCAGGATCTGGGTTACAAAAGAACTACCCAAATACTGGGTTGTTACGTCTGACCCAGGATCTGGGTTACAAAAGAACTACCCAAACACTGGGTTGTTACGTCTGACCCAAGATCTGGGTAACACAAAAACTAACCAAACACTGGGTTGTTACGTCTGACCCAAGATCTGGGTAACACAAAAACTACCCAAACACTGTGTTGTTACGTCTGATCCAGGATCTGGGTTGGAAAAAAAACTACCCAAAAACTGGGTTGTTACGTCTGAACCAGGATCTTGGTTACACAAAAACTATCCAAACACTGGGTTGTTACGCCTGACCCAAGATCTGGGTAACACAAAAACTACCCAAACACTGGGTTGTTACGTCTGAACAAGGATCTTGGTTACACAAAAACTATCCAAACACTGGGTTGTTACGCCTGACCCAAGATCTGGATAACACAAAACTACCCAAACATTGGGTTGTTACATCTGACCCAAGATCTGGGTAACACAAAACTACCCAAACACTGGGTTGTTACGCCTGACCCAAGATCTGGGTAACAAAAAAACTACCCAAACACTGGGTTGTTACATCTGACCCAAGATCTGTGACCTGGGTAACACAAAACCTACCCAAACACTGGGTTGTTACGTCTGACTCAGGATCTGGGTAACAAAAACTACCCAAACACTGGGTTGTTACGTCTGATCCAGGATCTGGGTAACACAAAAACTACCCAAACACTGGGTTGTTACATCTGACCCAAGATCTGTGATCTGGGTAACAGAAACTACCCAAACACTGTGTTGTTACATCTGACCCAAGATCTGTGATCTGGGTAACAAAAACTACCCAAACACTGGGTAATTACGTCTGATCCAGGATCTGGGTTACAAAAGAACTACCCAAATACTGGGTTGTTATGTCTGACCCAGGATCTGGGTTACAAAAGAACTACCCAAACAATGGGTTGTTACGTCTGACCCAAGATCTGGGTAACACAAAAACTACCCAAACACTGGGTTGTTACGTCTGACCCAAGATCTGGGTAACACAAAAACTACCCAAACACTGTGTTGTTACGTCTGATCCAGGATCTGGGTTGAAAAAAAAAATACCCAAACACTGGGTTGTTACGTCTGAACCAGGATCTTGGTTACACAAAAACTATCCAAACACTGGGTTGTTACGCCTGACCCAAGATCTGGGTAACACAAAAACTACCCAAACACTGGGTTGTTACACCTGACCCAAGATCTGGGTAACACAAAAACTACCCAAACACTGGGTTGTTACACCTGACCCAAGATCTGGGTAACACAAAAACTACTCAAACACTGGGTTGTTACGCCTGACCCAAGAGCTGGGTAACACAAAAACTACTCAAACACTGGGTTGTTACGTCTGAACAAGGATCTTGGTTACACAAAAACTATCCAAACACTGGGTTGTTACGCCTGACCCAAGATCTGGGTAACACAAAAACTACCCAAACACTGGGTTGTTACGCCTGACCCAAGATCTGGGTAACACAAAAACTACTCAAACACTGGGTTGTTACGCCTGACCCAAGAGCTGGGTAACACAAAAACTACTCAAACACTGGGTTGTTACGCCTGACCCAAGATGTGGGTAACACAAAAACTACCCAAACACTGGGTTGTTACACCTGACCCAAGATCTGTGTAACACAAAACTACCCAAACATTGGGTTGTTACATCTGACCCAAGATCTGTGATCTGGGTAACACAAAAACTACCCAAACACTGGGTAATTATGTCTGACCCAGGATCTGGGTAACACAAAAACTACCCAAACACTGGGTTGTTACATATGACCCAAGATCTGTGATCTGGGTAACAGAAACTACCCAAACACTGAGTTGTTACATCTGACCCAAGATCTGTGATCTGGGCAACAAAAACTACCCAAACACTGGGTAATTACGTCTGATCCAGGATCTGGGTTACAAAAGAACTACCCAAATACTGGGTTGTTACGTCTGACCCAGGATCTGGGTTACAAAAGAACTACCCAAACACTGGGTAATTACGTCTGACCCAAGATCTGGGTAACACAAAAACTACCCAAACACTGGGTTGTTACGTCTGATCCAGGATCTGGGTTACAAAAGAACTACCCAAATACTGGGTTGTTACGTCTGACCCAAGAGCTGGGTAACACAAAAACTACTCAAACACTGGGTTGTTACATCTGACCCAAGATCTGTGACCTGGGTAACACAAAACCTACCCAAACACTGGGTTGTTACGTCTGACTCAGGATCTGGGTAACAAAAACTACCCAAACACTGGGTTGTTACGCCTGACCCAAGATCTGGGTAACACAAAAACTACCCAAAAACTGTGTTGTTACGCCAGATCCAGGATCTGGGTTACAAAATAACTACTCAAACACTGGGTTGTTACATCTGACCCAAGATCTGTGATCTGGGTAACAAAAACTACCCAAACACTGGGTTGTTACGTCTGACTCAGGATCTGGGTAACACAAAAACTACCCAAATACTGGGTTGTTACGCCTGACCCAAGATCTGGGTAACACAAAAACTACCCAAACACTGGGTTGTTACGTCTGACCCAAGATCTGGGTAACACAAAAACTACTCAAACACTGGGTTGTTACATCTGACCCAAGATCTGTGATCTGGGTAACACAAAACCTACCCAAACACTGGTTTGTTACGTCTGACCCAAGATCTGGGTAACACAAAAACTACCCAAATACTGGGTTGTTACGCCTGACCCAAGATCTGGGTAACATAAAAACTACCCAAACACTGGGTTGTTACGTCTGACCCAAGATCTGGGTAACACAAAAACTACCCAAACACTGTGTTGTTACGTCTGATCCAGGATCTGGGTTACAAAAGAACTACCCAAATACTGGGTTGTTACGTCTGACCCAAGAGCTGGGTAACACAAAAACTACTCAAACACTGGGTTGTTACATCTGACCCAAGATCTGTGATCTGGGTAACAAAAACTACCAAATCACTGGGTAATTACGTCTGACCCAGGATCTGGGTAACACAAAAACTACCCAAAAACTGTGTTGTTACGTCTGATCCAGGATCTGGGTTACAAAAGAACTACTCAAACACTGGGTTGTTACATCTGACCCAAGATCTGTGATCTGGATAACACAAAAACTACCCAATAACTGTTTTGTTACGTCTGATCCAGGATCTGGGTTACAAAAGAACTACTCAAACACTGGGTTGTTACGCCTGACCCAGGATCTGGGTAACACAAAAACTACCCAAAAACTGTTTTGTTACGTCTGACTCAGGATCTGGGTAACAAAAACTACCCAAACACTGGGTTGTTACGCCTGACCCAGGATCTGGGTAACACAAAAACTACCCAAACACTGGGTAATTACGTCTGACCCAGGATCTGGGTAACACAAAAACTACCCAAAAACTGTGTTGTTACGTCTGACTCAGGATCTGGGTAACAAAAACTACCCAAACACTGGATAATTACGTCTGACCCAGGATCTGGGTAACACAAAAACTACACAAAAACTGTGTTGTTACGTCTGATCCAGGATCTGGGTTACAAAAGAACTACTCAAACACTGGGTTGTTACATCTGACCCAAGATCTGTAATCTCGGTAACACAAAACCTACCCAAACACTGAGTTGTTACGTCTGACCCAAGATCTGGGTAACACAAAAACTACCCAAACACTGGGTTGTTACGCCTGACCCAAGATCTGGGTAAGACAAAAACTACCCAAACACTGGGTTGTTACGTCTGACCCAAGATCTGGGTAACACAAAAACTACCCAAACACTGAGTTGTTACGCCTGACCCAGGATCTGGGTTACACAAAAACTACCCAAACACTGGGTTGTTACGCCTGACCCAAGATCTGGGTAAGACAAAAACTACCCAAACACTGGGTTGTCACGCCTGACCCAAGATCTGGGTAAGACAAAAACTACCCAAACACTGGGTTGTCACGCCTGACCCAAGATCTGGGTAAGACAAAAACTACCCAAACACTGGGTTGTTACGCCTGACCCAAGATCTGGGTTACACAAAAACTACCCAAACACTGGGTTGTTACGTCTGACCCAGGATCTGGGTTACACAATAACTACCCAAACACTGGATTGTTACGTCTGACCCAGGATTTGGGTTACACAAGAACTACCCAAACACTGGGTTTTTACGCCTGACCCAGGATCTGGGTTACACAAAAACTACCCAAACACTGGGTTGTTACGTCTGACCCAGGATCTGGGTTACACAATAACTACCCAAACACTGGGTTGTTACGTCTGACCCAGGATTTGGGTTACAAAAGAACTACCCAAATACTGGGTGTTACGTCTGACCCAGTATTTGGGTTACACAAGAACTACCCAAACACTGGGTTGTTACGCCTGACCCAGGATTTGGGTAACACAAAAACTACCCAAACACTGGGTTGTTACGTCTGACCCAAGATCTGGGTAAGACAAAAACTACCCAAACACTGGGTTGTTACGCCTGACCCAAGATCTGGGTTACACAATAACTACCCAAACACTGGGTTGTTACGCCTGACCCAGGATTTGGGTTACACAAGCACTACCCAAACACTGGGTTGTTACGCCTGATCCAGGATCTGGGTAACACCAAAACTACCCAAACACTGGGTTGTTACTTCTGACCCAAGATCTGGGTAACACAAAAACTACCCAAACACTGGGTTGTTATGTCTGACCCAGGATCTGGGTTACACAAAAACTAGCCAAACACTGGGTTGTTACCTCCAGTGGTAAAGCTTTTAAAGCAGGATTAAAGTGCTTTATCTAAAAGCCTGGGAAACACCCGTGACCCTGCGGACTCGAGGCGCTCTGGGCCTTTACAGCTCACGTCTCATTTAGTCCCATCAGGGCCGGCTAACAGCCGCTCGAACCCTGAACCGCCACGCATATTGATAAGCTCATTAATGCGTCAGGATTAGAGTGCCGCTCTATCTGCCATGTGGCCGTAATTGCATAAATCTGGTGGGTGCTCATTATCTGGTGCGTATGGATTAATGATGGCCAGGCTATCGGTGAGGTGAGACCCAATAAACGCCTGACCTGTGTGTGATAATGACTGTGGAGATGGCACTTCCAGATTTAGCCACATCATTTCCTCCGCAGTGACAGCATGGAGAGCTGGAAGGGGACGGCAGAGTGAAAACTGAGGGAAGGTGAATATGCAGATCACGAACCTTCGCTCCACAGAAAAATTATATAGCGTCGAAAAATTATCTCCGGAAGGGGATATCGGTTTTTAAACGACCCAACAAGTTCGATTAAACCAAATATGAAAAATCAAGATATAAATCAAACATGAGAAAAATATTTTTTGCATTTGTTAAATATGAGGGAAGAACAAAACACTAAACTGGGTTAAGGTCTGACACAATTATTTGGCTGAAAAGGCAAACTACAGCTACAGGTTTTATTTTACTATTATTTGACTCGTGCAGAAGCGCGTGGGTCAGACAGATGCGTGAGACACGTGCTGAAATCTCATAGAAGAGGACATCAGAGGCCGAGAGAGTAATATATGTCTCTGACACGCTCTCTCTGTTGCTGAAGAAGAGCGGCTCAGATGCAGATCCACGATAAAGCGTGTCCGGGTCATATCTGACCAGAGGAAGCTCCCCGATGGGCTGAGGGCTCGTAAGAGGATGACCTCTGACCTCTCGCCTCAGATCGAGTGTCGGATGACCCGCAGTTCAGCGCTGCTTTCCATCACATAAGCGGCCGAAAGCTTTCATTAACAGACTCTTCACATTACAGCACAGATATGATGCATCACATGCTCCATAATACAGTAAAAGCCCAGCTCAAAATGCAGAAAATAAATCTTCAAAATGATTAAAAACAACAACAGTGCAATCAATTAGTCCAGACAAACGAGTCAAGAACTGTTGTTTTCCAGAGGAGATGATCCCGTGGCTTGGGATTCCCAGCTCCTGTAACCTGTTACGCTGAACTCCCAGCAGTCCCAGTGGATGATTAGCCTCTCTCTGGGGACATCAACACAAATCCCTTCAAATGGCCAGCATTCGGTGTCGCGTCTAATCCCGCTCTTAACCCGGATCACTAATGTGTTTCCAATTAGTGTTGAGCTGGGTCTGTAATCAGCAGAGTAACCCGAGACAGGAGCCTGGAGTGACCAGCGGACACACACACACACACACACACACACACACACACACACACACACACACACACACTGAATGAGCAGTGAATCTCTGGAAAACCTCAATCAGGTTTACACCGCAAAAACAATTCCAATACGAATAAACATGTTTTTGACACTATTGGGAGGATCCATTATTTATTTTCCTTTTTTTTAAGCATAAATTCACTTCATTTTGATACGAACTGAAATGTTTAGATATTTGTACCGGAAAACAAAACTGATTTTTTTTTTTTTTTTGCATACTTATATCATCAACCCATTGATATTTGTTTAGTGGGTGAAAGACACTATAGTTATAGTAGATCAGTCCAGTGATGAACACACACACACACACACACACACACACACACACACACACACACACACACACACACACACACTAAGGCCGTTTCAAACCCTAGAATAAAGGCCTGTTCACACCAACTATAATGATAACAGTAAACAGTCAAACCAAATATTATCCAGACACCAGTGGGATATTGTTCACTAGTGTGTGCAGGACACTATAGTTCATTATGTAAGTGAGGAGAGCAGAATAAAGTAAACTGTGAGATATTATACCCCAAAAACTCTTCATACAGTGACTACCAGTGACATTTACACACATCTGGGACCAAATATGATCCGGACACTTTGAGCTGATCATGTTTTCTTCAGTGTTTTGTCTGTAACTGCTAATGCTCTTTTTACACACACACACTGAACACAATGAAGCATTGCTTGGTCACTGGTTGAGCTAAACTGGTATTATCTAATTGTGTAGTTAAATTTACCAGCTGACAGATATTCAACATAATTCATGTGTGAGAGTCTAACAGAAGTGTGTGTGTGTGTGTGTGTGTGTGTGTGTGTGTGTGTGTGTGTGTGTGTGTGTGTGTGTGTGTGTGTGTGTGTGTGTGTGTGTGTGTGAGACAGTCTAACAGAAGGACGGACAAAACCTGTGTGTGTGTGTGTGTGTGTGTGTGTGTGTGTGTGTGTGAGACAGTCTAACAGAAGGACGGACAAAACCTGTGTGTGTGTGTGTGTGTGTGTGTGTGTGTGTGTGTGTGTGTGTGTGAGACAGTCTAACAGAAGGATGGACAAAACCTGTGTGTGTGTGTGTGTGTGTGTGTGTGTGTGTGTGTGTGAGACAGTCTAACAGAAGGACGGACAAAACCTCTGTGTGTGTGTGTGTGTGTGTGTGTGTGTGTGTGTGTGTGTGTGTGTGTGAGACAGTCTAACAGAAGGATGGACAAAACCTGTGTGTGTGTGTGTGTGTGTGTGTGTGTGTGTGTGTGTGTGTGTGTGTGAGACAGTCTAACAGAAGGACGGACAAAACCTGTGTGTGTGTGTGTGTGTGTGTGTGTGTGTGTGTGTGTGTGTGTATGTGTGTGTGTGTGTGTGTGTGTGTGAGACAGTCTAACAGAAGGATGGACAAAACCTGTGTGTGTGTGTGTGTGTGTGTGTGTGTGTGTGTGTGTGTGTGTGTGTGTGTGTGTGTGTGTGTGTGAGACAGTCTAACAGAAGGACGGACAAAACCTGTGTGTGTGTGTGTGTGTGAGACAGTCTAACAGAAGGATGGACAAAACCTGTGTGTGTGTGTGTGTGTGTGTGTGTGTGTGTGTGTGTGTGTGTGTGAGACAGTCTAACAGGAGGATGGACAAAACCTGTGTGTGTGTGTGTGTGTGTGAGACAGTCTAACAGAAGGATGGACAAAACCTGTGTGTGTGTGTGTGTGTGTGTGTGTGTGTGTGTGTGTGTGTGTGTGTGTGTGTGTGAGACAGTCTAACAGAAGGACGGACAAAACCTGTGTGTGTGTGTGTGTGTGTGTGTGTGTGTGTGTGTGTGTGTGTGACAGTCTAACTGAAGGACGGACAAAACCTGTCAAATATCAACTGAGTTCTGCTCATATTTTATTACCATTTTCTAAACTATAGCGAATAAACTGATAATGTGAGAAATGTTGAAGTGTCTGAACATATTTTTGGTTTAACTGTATAATAATTATATCCACATGCACACAGCACAGACACGCACATGTACACTACACCGCACATCTGGGCGGCGAGACTGCTATCGTCCAGCTCTAATCTGACCAATGCCACTATAATGCATGAAGATAATACACACATTCATTCACGATGTGTACCGTAAAAAACGCTTTAAAAATACATCTCAAATCTCTTATTCGTCACAAAGTTTTGAACGCTGATTTATGTGTTCTAGCTTTATCATACAAAGTGTTGAAAAGTGTGTACGCCAGAATGGATAACAGGGTTGAAAAGTATGGAAGCTCGTTTCTGCCACAACATAAAACACTTTTAAAAGACAACTGCGACTTTTTCATCTCATATTTCCGATTTTAAATCTCTCAATTCTGACTTTATAATTCGCAATTGTGAGAAAAAAGTCAAAATTGTGAGACAAAAAGTCACAATTCCCTCTTTTATGTGTTATTCTGTGGCAGAAACAAGCTTTAGAATCAGCTACAGAAATACAGTGCCCTCCACAATTATTGGCACCCCTGTTTAAGATGTGGTCGGGGACTTCTAAAAATTCTCCCTTTTTTTTAAACAACATAGAACCCAAATACAAAAAAGAGAAAAATCCAACCTTTTATTTAAGTACATTACTTTGGTGGTAAAAAAAAAAATCAAAAATTTAGAAAAAAAAAACCTTGAAATCATGTGTCCCACAATTATTGGCACCCCTAACAATACCGCTGAAAAATGTAATTGATTTTTTTTTAAATATATTTTTCTGTAGTTGCTAAAGTTGGTCAGGGTATCTAGGAACTTTTAATTAGTAATTCATGACTTCCTGTTTCCCTGGGGTATAAATATGACATGACACAGAGGCCTAATTATCTTACCCATTTGTCAACATGGCAAAGGCAAGAGAACACACCATTAAAGTAAGGCAGATGTGTGTCGACCTTCATAAGTCAGGCAATGGGTACAAGAAAATAGCCACTCGCCTTAACTTGCCCGTATCTACAGTCAGAGGAATCATTCAGAAGTTTAAAACAACTGGAACAGTGACAAACAAGGCTGGAAGAGGTCCCAAGTTTATCTTGCCACAACGCACAGTGAGGAGGATGGTAAGAGAAGTAAAAAAAAGTCCTAAGCTCACTGTCACAGAATTGCATCAAAGAGTGGCATCTTGGGGTCACAAAGTCTCCAAAACAACCATCAGACGCTCTCTACATGCCAACAAGCTGTTTGGGAGGCATGCAAGGAAAAAGCCTTTTCTCACTAACACTCACAAACGTAAACGTCTGGAGTTTGCTCAGCGGCACTGGGACTTCAACTGGGATCGTGTGCTTTGGTCAGATGAGACTAAGATTGAGCTTTTTGGCAACAAACACTCTAAGTGGGTCTGGCGTAAAACAAAAGATGAGTATGCCGAAAAGCACCTCATGTCTACAGTGAAGTATGGTGGAGGATCTGTGATGCTGTGGGCCTGTTTCTCTTCCAAAGGCCCTGGGAACCTTGTTAGGGTGCATGGCATTATGAACGCTTTGAACTATCAGGACATTTTAAATAAAAACCTGATGGCCTCTGCCAGAAAGCTGAAGATGGGTCGTCAATTGGGTCTTTCAGCAGGATAATGATCCAAAACATGTGGCAAAATCTACACAAAAATGGTTCAGCAGTCACAAACTAAGGTCCTCCCATGGCCATCTCAGTCCCCAGACCTCAACCCAATCGAAAACCTGTGGGGCGAGCTAAAGAGGAGAGTGCATAAGAGAGGACCCAGGACACTGGACGATCTAGAAAGATTGTGCAAAGAAGAATGGTCAAAGATCCCTCTCTCTGTGTTCTCCAATCTTGTGAAATGTTATAGGAGGAGATTAAGTGCTGTCTTGTTGGCAAAAGGGGGTTGTACAAAGTATTAACATCAGGGGTGCCAATAAATGTGGGACACATGATTTCAAGTTTTTATTTTTCTAAATTTTTGATTTTTTTTTTACCACCAAAGTAATGTACTTAAATAAAAGGTTGGATTTTTCTCTTTTTTTGTATTTGGGTTCTATGTTGTTTAAAAAAAAAGGATAATTTTTAGAAGTCCTCGACCACATCTTAAACAGGGGTGCCAATAATTGTGGAGGGCACTGTAACATCACATATGTGTCATACCCTGAAGTGTGTGTAATGGGAGAACACAGCAGTGACAGCAGATATCGGTGTAATATCACTGTAAGATTAGTACGGAGCACAACATCAGCTGATCATAATACAGACATTGTTTAAAACTACGTCCTAAGCTTTACGTCTAATCGTCTCTGCAAATAACCGGGATTGTCTCATCCAGTGTTGGGGAAAGTTACTTTTAAAAGTAATGCATTACAATATTGCGTTACTCCCTTAAAAAGTAACTTGCATTACTTAGTTACTTTTTTAGAAAAGTAATGCGTTACGTTACTTTTGCGTTACTTTTCCCCACCTGGGCTGGGCTTGTTTTTTTATAACACAAACGTTCTATTTTTGGGCAAATGTAAAGAGCCGTTCACAGCAAAAGTGGAATAATAATCCTCCGGCTGAAGGACATGTGTACAGTAGAGGAAAGCACACAAGCAAACCTTTATATCTATCTATAGTCATTTCTGCTTATTAAACTGAGTCATCGAAGCTCAGAAGCAAGTACATCGGTCAATAAAGTGAGATTAAATGCATACAAATGTGTGTTTTATTTAACATATTTAGTTATTGGAGGTTTGTATAGTATTCTGATTCTGCATTCACTGATTTTATTCATTTAGAGGAATATTTAAAAAACAATTGTGCAAGTGAGATGAGTAAATGCTCACATTTAGTCTAGAACTACAATAAACATGTTCACACACAAACACGCACAAACACACACACACACGCGCACACACACGCGCACACACACACGTCTCAACATGAGGACAGGAGAGCAGCTGTCAGTCAATAAATGGGAAAACAAAATAGCTTGCATTACTTATTTGAATTTTTGTTGTAAATTGTAAAAGTAATGCGTTACTTTACTAGTTACTTGAAAAAGTAATCTGATTACATAACTCAAGTTACTTGTAATACATTTCCCCCAACACTGGTCTCATCCTATAAAAAATACTCTTATTCCAGCGGTGAATCACTGCGTTCCCGGAGGAAGAGGTGTGTGAGCCGTCTGTCAGACATCCAGGAGAAAAACACCGGAAAAGACCCTATAAATAAGTGAAGCCCGTCCAGAGTGTGTGTCCACGGAGACAAGCCTGGCCCTCGTCCAGCGCCACCTCTGCTGTCTGCGAGCACACACACACACACACACACACACACACACACACACACACACACACACACACACACACACACACACACACACACACCTATTCCTGTGCTCCTGCCGGCTCAGTGTTATCAGTGTGTGTGAGTGAAGGACCCGTTGAGACGTGTGTGTGTGTGTGTGTGTGTGTGTGTGTGTGTGTGTGTGTGTGTGTGTGTGTGTGTGTGTGTGTGTGTGTGATCCTGCACATTCAGAAGCACCGGATCATGATCGCCTCAGTGTTGTGGAGGTCGAGGCTCCTGGGACCCGCGGGACCCTGAGCGCCTGGGTGGGACCCAAGGCCTCTCACACACACACACACACACACACACACACCGAGTCAAAGACAACAGCACGGTTCAACAGTTACACACTGCATCTGATGAGAGGACTCCGACTCGACTCGACTTCACTCCACTCGCCATCTCAGCTTCTGTTATTCAGCAGTGTTCGGGGGACGGTCATATTTCAACACAGATGCACAAGCAAAACTAAATGTGCAATGCTATATATATAATCCATAAGCACTGTCAAAGCATGAAAAATTCAAAAGTTTGAGATTTTTAGTTTTTAAAAGAAGTCTCTTCTGCTCATCAAGGCTGCATTTATTTGTTAAATATGATTATAATGTAAATCTGAAGATAATTAGCTTACTGGTAATCATTATCAATATCAGTGACATTCAAGATATTTTAATGCATGAATACTTTTTTTTCAACTTTTTGTGATCATAGATAAAATGATTGACTAGAGGGGGACTTGAAATGCTAAGTTTATTTTTTTTATGTTTATTGCCTGAAAAATTGCCCCACAAATCAGGGATTAAAACTAATTTTTGCAAAGAACAACATGACAGCGACCAGCAGACCCAGACCAGCAGACCCAGACCAGCAGACCCAGACCAGCAGACCCAGACCAGCAGACCCAGACCACACCGCACAAGCTCGAGACTGAGCGCACTGGAGGAAACTGCTGTGTTTTCACTTGAGCTGCACTCAAATCAGATTTCACTGTCATTCTAAACATTTGCAAAGCAAACACATTAGAAGTGTGTGAAGAGTCCAGCTCTGAGCCTCCGAAGCCTGCGAGACACGAGACACGAGACACGAGACTAAACTAATGATCCAGGATCAAACCGGACCTTAAACACTCCAAACACGGCTAGAGGAGCTCAGGGGTCTCCGTCCCACAGCCGAACACGACGCTCTACAACACACACACACACACACACACACACACACACACTCCCAGCACGACAGCGCTGACCTTTCAGAGCTCGAGGAACCAAGAGGAGGAGACACGGTGCTTCTGTACACAACCCATCACACACACTACACATGTATACACTACACACACACACTCCACATGTATATACTACACATTTATACACTACACACACTCCACATTTATACACCACACACACACTCCACATTTATAAACTCCACACACTACACATTTATAAACTCCACACACTACACATTTATACACTACACACACTCCACATTTATACACTACACACACTCCACATTTATACACCACACACACACTCCACATTTATACACTCCACACACTCCACATTTATAAACTCCACACACTACACATTTATACACTACACACACTCCACATTTATACACTACACACTCCACATTTATACACTACACACACTCCACATTTATACACCACACACACACTCCACATTTATAAACTCCACACACTACACATTTATAAACTCCACACACTACACATTTATACACTACACACACTCCACATTTATACACTACACACACTCCACATTTATACACCACACACACACTCCACATTTATACACTCCACACACTCCACATTTATAAACTCCACACACTACACATTTATACACTACACACACTCCACATTTATACACTACACACTCCACATTTATACACTACACACACTCCACATTTATACACTACACACACTCCACATTTATACACTACACACACTCCACATTTATACACTACACACACTCCACATTTATACACTACACACACTCCACATTTATACACTACACACTCCACATTTATACACTCCACACACTCCACATTTATACACCACACACTCCACATTTATACACTACACACACTCCACATTTATACACCACACACACTCCACATTTATACACCACACACACTCCACATTTATACACTACACTACACACTCCACATTTATACACCACACACTCCACATTTATACACTCCACACACTCCACATTTATACACTACACACACACTCCACATTTATACACTACACACTCCACATTTATACACTCCACACACTCCACATTTATACACCACACACTCCACATTTATACACTACACACACTCCACATTTATACACCACACACACTCCACATTTATACACCACACACACTCCACATTTATACACTCCACACACTCCACATTTATACACTACACTACACACTCCACATTTATACACCACACACTCCACATTTATACACTCCACACACTCCACATTTATACACTACACACACACTCCACATTTATACACTACACACTCCACATTTATACACTCCACACACTCCACATTTATACACCACACACTCCACATTTATACACCACACACACTCCACATTTATACACTCCACACACTCCACATTTATACACTACACACACACTCCACATTTATACACTACACACACTCCACATTTATACACGACACACTCCACATTTATACACTACACACTCCACATTTATACACTACACACACTCCACATTTATACACTACACACACTCCACATTTATACACTACACACTCCACATTTATACACTACACACTCCACATTTATACACTACACACTCCACATTTATACACTACACACTCCACATTTATACACTACACACTCCACATTTATACACTACACACACTCCACATTTATACACTACACACTCCACATTTATACACTACACACTCCACATTTATACACTACACACTCCACATTTATACACTACACACACTCCACATTTATACACTACACACACTCCACATTTATACACTACACACACTCCACATTTATACACTACACACTCTCCACATTTATACACTACACACACTCCACATTTATACACTACACACTCCACATTTATACACTACACACACTCCACATTTATACACTACACACACTCCACATTTATACACTACACACTCCACATTTACACACTCCACACACTCCACATTTATACACTACACACTCCACATTTATACACTCCACACACTCCACATTTATACACGACACACACTCCACATTTATACACTACACACACTCCACATTTATACACTACACACACTACACATTTATACACTACACACACTCCACATTTATACACTACACACTCCACATTTATACACTACACACACTCCACATTTATACACTACACACACTCCACATTTATACACTACACACTCCACATTTATACACTACACACACTCCACATTTATACACTACACACACTCCACATTTATACACTACACACACTCCACATTTATACACTACACACTCCACATTTATACACTACACACACTCCACATTTATACACTACACACACTCCACATTTATACACTACACACTCCACATTTATACACTACACACACTCCACATTTATACACTACACACACTCCACATTTATACACTACACACACTCCACATTTATACACTACACACTCCACATTTATACACTACACACTCCACATTTATACACTACACACACTCCACATTTATACACTACACACACTCCACATTTATACACCACACACTCCACATTTATACACTCCACACTCCACATTTATACACTACACACACACTCCACATTTATACACTACACACACTCCACATTTATACACTACACACACTCCACATTTATACACTCAACACACTCCACATTTATACACTCCACACTCCACATTTATACACTACACACACTCCACATTTATACACTCCACATTTATACACTCCACACTCCACATTTATACACTCCACACTCCACATTTATACACTCCACACTCCACATTTATACACTCCACACTCCACATTTATACACTACACACACTCCACATTTATACACTCCACACTCCACATTTATACACTACACACACTCCACATTTATACACTCCACACACTCCACATTTATACACTCCACACTCCACATTTATACACTACACACACTCCACAGTTTCATTCATTGACGTTGTTCCAGAGACTTTGGATAATCTTCGAAACACGAATGAATATATTTTTCAGAGGTTTCCGTTGAAAGTCCATGCAACTAGAACTTAAAAGCTCTATATATGGTCATAAACAAATCCACAGGAATGAAGCGGATTAATAAAGTCTTGTGAAGAGATTCGATCACTTTATATGATGAACAACAGATTTAATTTAAGCTTTTATTCACAATTAAACCACGACCTACACACATGCCAAATGCATGAGCTTACGTGTTTACAACATGTGACCCTGGGTCAATGTACACATGATCTGAAAGCTGAATAAATCATCTCTCCACTGATGTGTGGTGTGTTAGGACAGGACAATATCTGGCCGATATGCAACTATTGAAAATCTGGAATCTGAGGAGCAAAAAAATCGAAACATTGAGAAAATCTCCGTTAACCCTCTGGGGTCGGCAATCGCGCCGGCGAGATTTGCGTGATTTTTTCACATTGCAGCTGAATAGACTTAAAATACTCCATCATGTATGGTCATACAGACTTAATAAATATGAAAAAAGAATCTGTGAGATGTCTACTTTTGTATGTGTCCACTTACAATCTAAACCAAACGTTGTGCTTTTGTAAAATAAAGAAATTAAACCGGGTGTGCTTTCTGCCTCTCCGTCTCGTGAACTTTTTTTTCTTGAGCACGTCTCTAAACATACACAAAACTCAGCGAATACTGTCACACATTTATGAGCTCTATATATTTATAAACATGTGTGTGGTGTGTAGTTTTAAATTATCTGATTCAAAACGAAAACAAATATTCTCTGTTTAAGTAATTTGTATAAAACCAACAAGATATCCAGTTTCTCTAACCTTTGCTCATTAGTTTTAATGTGACCACACCCACACGCGCAAAAGATATTGACATGCAAATCTTCCACGCGTCGCGCGAACGCTCCCATTACATCAACAACAAAGCGCCGCCAAACTTCATCAGTCCTCTGCAGTCGTCGAGTTTGGAAGACACGCTGTGAGATTATTGGGTTTAAATCAGAAGAAGAACGCGATTTGAAGACAAGAAAGATTTTAAGCTAAGAAATAATTCTGAATTATATTAGTTAGTGTTATTGTAGTCTCGCGTAGCCAGACCTTCAGACTGACGGCTGAAGGTCTGGAGCTCATAGCAGCTTTCTTTGGCCAAGGCTCGCCCATAAGGCCGTTTGACCGACATGTCAAACAACCAATTACAGTTCGTTTCGTTCAGCGTCACGTTTCGGGGCGTGGAAATGTCCCCACAACAACAGACCGGCGTGCAACAAGTCTCCATTAAGTGCCTCTACAAAACTCCTGGACATCTCTTAAAGAGTCTATGCCGTGAACCTCGCATACTTTCTACGTTTAGCTGATCTTGATAAATGCTCATTGTCACTCATGTAAACACAACAGTTTTTCTTCCGCAATCACACGTCTGCGCTTTGTTTCCCGGCGGACCGAAAATAAACGCGACACTCGCGCCCCCCGGAAATCCGATAAAATTCAACCAATCAGATGATGACTTCGACATTCCTGAAGGGTTTCCAGTTAAGTGTACCATATGCATCAGACGTTTAGCCAACGCTCCGTGGGCGTGACGTCTGATGCTGAGACTAATGTTATTGTTGCATAAACTTCACATTGCAGTCGAACTGTTGCTCGATGCTTCAGTGAATGTTCTCTGCACGCGCTGTGAGTTTGAGTCAGTCCCACAACGTGTGTTTGAAAAGCAAAACGCACCAAACATTATCATGGTTTTTACTCCAATCTCATTTCATAACGCCATATCGATTATAAACATTTGAAGTAACATATGATGATCAATATATTTTTCTCTGTCCCGCATGATCCCGTGTGAGTGTGTTGTGAACTTCTGCTAGTGAATGATCCTCAATCAGTGACTGCCCGGTTTTCCTCAGTTCAAGTCTTCTTAGAGCTGCTTTACAGGATCATTTAAATTACTCTCATATTTGATGAAGTGTGTATCATTGATTCTGTTATTTTCGTGTTTAATACTGTCTTTTGAAACGATCTGTATTGTATAAAGCGCTAAAGAAAAACACTTTACAATAAGGTTAATTAGTTAACTACATTAGTTAGCATGAACTAAGAATGAAATGCACTTATACAGCTTATATTCGTCAACGGTAATTTCCACATTTACTAATACTTTATTACCATCTTGTTAACATTAGTTAATGCACTGTGAACTAACATGAACAGCTTTATTTTTAATAACGAACATTAATAAAGATTAATAAATACAGTAACTAATGTATTGCTCATGGTTAGATCATGTTAGTTAATACATGTTAACTAGGGATTGTAACGTGTTCCGCAATAAAGCTGACGTGTTTCCTACAGTAGCAGCACTTACTTTACGATTACATGTTTTTTGCACATTAAACACAAGCCCTAGATATTGTGAAGCCAAAGGATATGTAAACACATATGCACACACACGCTGGTGTTAAGTGTGCAGCGCAACACGAGGCCTGTGTTCGAGCCGGAGCGACGGCCGCCTGCAGACATGTATTCTGCTCTGATGTTCCTAAAGCACTCGGGAGGAAATCAAGGCCGGAGCCCTTTTCACTTTTCTCCTCAAATTGCCTCATCTCTCTGTCAGGGAGCCGAAGGGGACTCCATTAGACGGTCCGAGACGCAGACGCTCCCCACGGGCATCCATTTACCCGCTCGCTCTGCCCCGTGAAGCCTGTCCACATCAAATTAGAGCGACCCCGTGCTCCTCCGCTGTATGACTGATGCCACGGGTCCCGCGCCTGTCAGCCGGCTGTCAACCGGACGGGCTTTCAGCTGACAGGTAATCTTAATGTCTTCAATTAGCCCAATTAGTTCTGTCATAAACAATTTGATAAGTGCTCAAGCAACACAAACACACACACAGATCATGTGCGTTAATGAAAGGCATAATAAGGTTCATCAGTGACACCGGGTCCTGGGCTCCCTGTTTTCGGGCTTCTCGTTCACCTGCGCTCTTGAAATTGTACCATCTCCTTTCATTAGCACATCGCAGGCTGAGCACGAGAAAGCCTCTGACAAAACTCATTTGAAGGGACGGCGGGGAGATTGCCTGGAGCAGGTGCTGTGAGGAGATAAAGCGATGTGCGTCCGCATGTTAGGGGGAAATGGGCTTTAGGAGGAGTAGACGTGCACCAGCCCAACACCTTCATGCAGAAGTACAGCAACACTGCAGCGCAGATCAAGGTCCCCGAGCCGGGAGTTTGCTTTGGTGTCTCCGCTCTTATCACGGACTGATGTGAACGCCCACGCCATTACACGTGTTTGATTGTGCTGACATCCACGACCTCTCTGTGCTCACACACACTAGGTCAATATTAATATGCAATCTCGACACAGAAACACACTGAGTGGAGATGAACATGAGCCGCAGAAGCTCTGATCCAAAACCTGTTCGGTGTCATGGACCGATCTGAACATCAGCAGAACACAGCAGCTCATGGTCTGGTTACATGTAGTTACGATTAAATCACATCCAAAATAAAAGTTTGTGATCTGGATCTGGGTAACACAAAAACTACCCAAACACTGGGTTGTTACGCCTGACCCAAGATCTGGGTAACACAAAAACTACCCAAACACTGGGTTGTTACGTCTGACCCAGGATCTGGGTTACACAAAAACTACCCCAACACTGGGTTGTTACGCCTGACCGATTAATCGTTGCCCAGAACTCATTTTAATTCTAAGCACAAGATCTGTACGAACCATCTAAGATGGCAAAGGCCAGAGAATGTTTTTTTTTCGCTCAATATTGAAATATATGTATTAAGTCTAATTAGAAATGCACCAACAAACACTCCCTGTTTTTGTTTTTGTTTTATAAGTTATATACTTTGTATAGGCTGTGTAAAATTACTAGGCGATTAAAACTTTTCATCTTTCATTTTAAATTCTTAAATTTGATCAATAAATTAAATTAGAATAATAAAACACTATTGCTCTTACCAATAAAATGAAATAATTTAGACTGAAAAACATTAAATAATGATCGGAGATTGTTTTAAATATTTTTTGAATATACAAATAATAAATGTTGGAAAAAATTATACATTTAAACACGAAACTAAACCGCCTGTAGGTGGCGGCAGGTGACCGTCTTTATGAGGGAGTCATTGAATCATTGTATCAACTGATTCAATCAAAACGCCGCATTAGTCAGTAATGAAAACCCGCTTGTGTTCCTGTAGGATGTGTTAGGGTCCTGCGGTGATCTTTGTTTCGCAGCGGAAACAGAACTAAAACAGTCAATATTGCATCTAAAATGCAAGTGACTTAATATTAACTACTTGTTTATTAAACTATCATATGCATCATATTTTCAATCGTGTATTGAAAATTTAGCACTGTATTTAGCACTCTTGATCGTGTGATGCTGCTCAACTGTATCATTTGTTATGAATATAAAAACTTTTCATCGGCACTATGTTAACTGAGTTTCATTTGTTTCCACTTCTCCTCATGAAGCTGTGCAAGCCTTGTTACCGTTGGTACATTATATATTATAGTATTATTCAACATCAATCGCCACTTCCACTAAATTAATGCAGAATCATTCGTGTGTTTTGGTGATTCCCAGTTATTTTTTGTTATTGACATTTTCTTTAGGCAACTTGCACTAAAATTCACTTTCACTTGCCCCTTCAAAAACTCTACAAAAAAATATTTTTAATGCTGAGCCCTGTAATATATATACATGGCAGTCTTCTCTGTGGTATCAAAAATGGCATTAAACATTTTATATTTTTCAAGGTATTGTATCGAAGTAATAAATGCCAGTATGGTGACACTAGTATACGGTGGGTGATATTCCTGAGCAGAGCTGAAGACCTGGCCGGCATACGGGTGACACGCACAGGTGTCCAGTTACGGAGACACAGAGAAAGATGGGAGAGAAAGGCCGTCACTGGGAAGTTGTAATAGGAAATTGCTCTTGGCAACTATTTGTTTAGTACCCGAATCTTTTTTTTTTTTTTTGTGCCAACACAGCGAGCCCCTTTGGAAAATAGGGCAGCTCTCCCTAATGAGTAATCTATTTCAAAGCAGTCTTGTCTGGGCATGACAGTTTACTGAGAGGCTTGAAGAACTGGTAATTACCAGTGTTACGGGGCAATTAATGCATATTACACTGCGCCACTCGTGGCGGCAACTGTCAGCTCCCCAATAAAAATGAGCACTCTTCAGCTACAGGGTGACATTAATTGGGCCTTTAATGACTATGCACAGGAACCGGGCCAAATAGGAACAAAACACAGGACTCCGGCTGACTCCAGCAAAGGGCTGGAAATTGTACTAAAAATGAGATTAATTGCTGTTGGGGAGGGAGGAGAAAAGAAGAGGAGGAATAAAAATGGGATTAAATTACAGGGTTCCGGGAGCAGGGACTTCTTGCCGCAACGGCAATTCTCAATTGTCTTATATATTCTGTATGTTCAGAAAGGCCAGCGACGGGTCTACGCTATAGCTGCTCACCGGACATTTCTTTAGAAAAGCAAGAGTACGGGACGAGGATGTGTGTCCAGAAGTGGTGCATCTGAAAAAAAATACAGAAGTGGTTTTGTAGAGCAATAGATTCGTTGCTCTATCACACGTCCATTGTGTTGAACAGAATAACATGCAAACTTTACATAGAAACTAGAGCTGCAGGAAACATCGAGTCATATATCCGATTTGAATCAATTCACAAATTTCCAAAAACACTTCTTTAACTTCGCAGCACTACTTAAAGTTATACCGTTATTGATGTTAATCCCAATAAGCTGTGAACGAGGACTCGATGCGGTGCTCGAGCTGACGGACACACAGCTGAAGTACACACAGATTTTGAATCCAATCACGATCTCAAGAATCGATTGAATCGAATCGTGAGGTACCAAAAGATTCCCAGCCCTAATAGAAACCGGAAGGCCACATGAGCAGCAGCCACACTGACATGAACAAAAGCTCCGATCCAAACCATAGAGCGTTTAATGTGTCGCGGGGCAATCTGAACACAAACAGTAGGCAGCAGCTCCAAGATACTTCATATGGGGCCAAATATACATAAACGATCCACCCGAGATTGTGGAGACAGCGAGAGCAATGCTTTTTAAAAATGCACCGATATTTGTGCACGTGCTGTGTATTTTATGCTTTATACACTGAAAAAAAAGCTTGGTAACACAAAAACTACCCAAACACTGGGTTGTTAAAAGCTTGGTAACACAAAAACTACCCAAACACTGGGTTGTTACGTCTGACCCAGGATCTGGGTAACAAAAAAACTACCAAACACTGGGTTGTTACGTCTGACCCAGGATCTGGGTTACACAAAACTACCCAAACACTGGGTTGTTACGTCTGACCCAGGATCTGGGTAACACAAAAACTACCCAGACACTGAGTTGTTACGTCTGATCCAGGATCTGGGTTACACAAAAACTACCCAGACACTGAGTTGTTACGTCTGACCCAGGATCTGGGTAACACAAAAACTACCCAGACACTGAGTTGTTACGTCTGATCCAGGATCTGGGTAACACAAAAACTACCCAAACACTGGGTAGTTACGCCTGACCCAGGATCTGGGTTACACAAAAACTACCAAACACTGGGTTGTTACGTCTGACCCAGGATCTGGGTTACACAAAAACTACCCAGACACTGAGTTGTTACGTCTGACCCAGGATCTGGGTAACACAAAAACTACCCAAACACTGGGTAGTTACGCCTGACCCAGGATCTGGGTTACACAAAAACTACCCAGACACTGGGTTGTTACGTCTGACCCAGGATCTGGGTAACAAAAAAACTACCAAACACTGGGTTGTTACGCCTGACCCAGGATCTGGGTTACACAAAAACTACCCAAACACTGGGTTGTTACGCCTGACCCAGGATCTGGGTAACACAAAAACTACCAAACACTGGGTTGTTACGTCTGACCCAGGATCTGGGTTACACAAAAACTACCCAAACACTGGGTTGTTACGTCTGACCCAAGATCTGGGTTACACAAAAACTACCCAAACACTGGGTTGTTACGTCTGACCCAGGATCTGGGTACCAAAAAAACTACCAAACACTGGGTTGTTACGCCTGACCCAGGATCTGGGTTACACAAAACTACCCAAACACTGGGTTGTTACGTCTGACCCAGGATCTGGGTTACACAAAAACTACCCAGACACTGGGTTGTTACGTCTGACCCAGGATCTGGGTAACAAAAAAACTACCAAACACTGGGTTGTTACGCCTGACCCAGGATCTGGGTTACACAAAAACTACCCAAACACTGGGTTGTTACGTCCGATCCAAGATCTGGGTAACACAAAAACTACCCAAACACTGGGTTGTTACGTCTGACCCAGGATCTGGGTAACAAAAAAAACTACCAAACACTGGGTTGTTACGTCTGACCCAGGATCTGGGTTACACAAAAACTACCCAAACACTGGGTTGTTACGTCTGACCCAGGATCTGGGTAACAAAAAAACTACCAAACACTGGGTTGTTACGCCTGACCCAGGATCTGGGTTACACAAAACTACCCAAACACTGGGTTGTTACGTCTGACCCAGGATCTGGGTTACACAAAAACTACCCAGACACTGAGTTGTTACGTCTGACCCAGGATCTGGGTAACACAAAAACTACCCAAACACTGGGTAGTTACGCCTGACCCAGGATCTGGGTTACACAAAAACTACCCAAACACTGGGTTGTTACGTCTGACAGTGGAAGATTGTAGAGAAAGCAAGATCAAAGCTTTTTAAAAAATATATTGAATTCAATATTTTAAAAAAGTACCAGCTAACTCAGCCTAATTAAAAATGCACCAAAATGTACGTGTGCTGTGAATTTTATGCTTAATACACTTGGGGAAAAAATGTTTTAGAATTGAAACATTGGCAACATGGCTGAGGTCACTGAGCCAAACGCTACAGCGGCTCACAGGACATTTCCTTTAGAAAAGCAGGAGCACAGGCTGGGGATTTATAAGCATCTGAAGAGTCGTCAGTGTTTGTGTAGAGCAACAGATCCACTCGAGAAGACGTCCATTGTGTTTGATGAAGGACCAGAATCAGGTTAATTAACGAGGCCTTGTGTAGTGAACACACTCCAGTCTGAAGAGCGTCTGAAGGGCTCATTAGCTCATCAACCCGTCAGACGTCACGAGTCTCCGGGTTTGAGCTGTTTATCCTCCACCAACCAAAAGCAAAGCATTTGCATGCGTTTTGAAGTGGCGCTCCTGCAGTGTGTGTGTTTAATGCACTAGCGCTGTCACACTCGCACTGTCACCGGCGACGAGCCTTCAAAGCCGCTTTGGAAACAGAACCAGCAAATATTTGAATTGCAAAACCACATTATCTTCCAAAGGGATAAAACTTAAGACAACTTCCACGAGTTAAAGACCTACATTTGCGTTCGGAGGGGGGCGGTGGGCATAAGCACACTCAACCTAATTCAGCATATCCACATTTGTGTAATGAGATCGGACGTGTTTTAGAGCCGGGTCTCCCAGGCGCTTAATGTGAGGAGAGAACCATAAAAATGTTTTTTAAGCGGACCACGTATTTATCCCAGATCCGCCGCATGAAATCACGAGGCTTGCAGACTACCTGCCACAGATATGATTATGAAGTGACGTGTAATTACCCCAGTCACACTAATGCAGTGTGAGGTGTGTGTCAGCGTGTCCTAATGTGAAGGCTGTTTATTCCAGGAACTATTTTTAAGCATGCATGTTTCATAGAAAATAATGCAACTGCCTCTGTCAATTTTGTCAATTCGGCTGCTATGAAAAAGCTGACACGTGTGATAACAAATCACGGCGAATTGGAAATATAAGTTCACTGCGTTTTGTTCCAGGAAAAACTTGACACTTGAACTTCAAGTCGGAGTCTGTGTAAACATACATGGAAGATTGTCTTGCTCAGTCTTGTTCTCCAGTACAAATATCGAAACATTCCTAAATCAAGACAAGCAAAATGACCTTAGATATTATATTTGCTTATAAAAATAATGCTTTCCCTTTGAATTAAGTTTATTTTCTGACCCCATTTGGCAGATATTTATTCAGTAATACTTTACAATAAGGAAGAAGGTCCATTAGTTACCTACTTTAGTTAATATGAACTAGGAATGAGCAATACTTTCATTTCTTTACTAATACGTTATTAAAATCAAAGGTTGTATTAGTTAACATTAGTTACTGCACTGTGAACTAACATGAACACACAATGAACGGCTGTATTTTTATTAACTAATATTAACAGAGATTAATAAATACAGTAACAAATGTATTGCTCATGATAGTTAAAGCTAATGTTAAAAAATGAAACTTATTGTAAAGTGTTACCATTTTGTATTGTTTTAAAGCATAATCATAGGTTGTTTTGCTTCAACACTCTAAAAAATGCTGGGTTGTTTCAACCCAATTTTGGGTAAAATATGGACAAACCTAAACGTTGGGTTAAAAATGTAATGTAAAAATTCAACCCAACGGCTGGGTTTGTCCATATTTTACCCAAAATTAGGTTGAAACAACCCAGCATTTTTTAGAGTGTAAATCTATCTTGATTTAGGAATGTTTAGATATTTGGGTAACACTGCACAACACAGTTCATTAGTTAACATGACCTAAGAATGAACTGCACTTATACAGCATTTATTCATCTTACACTCTAAAAAATGCTGGGTTGTTTCAACCCAATTTTGGGTCAAATATGGACAAACCCAAACATTGGGTTAAAAATGTAATTTAAAAATGTAACCCAACGGCTGGGTTTGTCCATATTTGACCCAAAATTGGGTTGAAACAACCCAGCATTTTTTAGAATGTAGTTAATATAAATGTAAACATTTACTAATACGTTATTAAAATCAAAGGTTGTATTAGTTAAAATTAGTTAATGCACTGTGAACTAACATGGACACACAATGAACAGCTGGATTTTTATTAACTAACATTAATAAAGATTAATAAATACTGTTACATGTATTGCTCATGGTTAGATCATGTTACACTCTAAAAAATGCTCGGTTGTTTTAACCCAATTTTGGCCCAAACGTTGGGTTAAAAATATAATTAAAAAATTTAACCCAACGGCTAGGTTTGTCCATATTTGACCCAAAATTGGGTTGAAACAACCCAGCATTTTTTAGAGTATTTAATACATTAATGTTAACTAATGAACCTTATTGTACAGTGTTACATATATTTGTACTAGAAAACGGGACTTTTTTGCAGTTCTGGGCACACACCAGTGCTCCTCCTCCTCTGAACATGGGAATCCACATCTGAAACTGCACTCTAAAAAATGCTGGGTTGTTTTAACCCAATTGTGGGTCAAATATGGACAAACCCAAACATTGGGTTAAAAATGTAACTTAAAAATTTAACCCAACTTTTGGGTTTGTCCATATTTGACCCAAAATTGGGTTAAAACACCCCAGCATTTTTTGGAGTGTGACCAGACTCAAGTGCTTGATGTGTGTGTGCATGCTTCAGCCAGATCAACAGCAGAGCGGTTCAGCAATGCCCTGTGCACCAGTCCCGTCAGCATGTAGACACACTGGAGACAGACGTGTTCAGGAATCAAACGCCCCGATGATGGATGGCTCCAGCGCACAATGACCCGTGTCACAGGCGCTTGCTATAAATCAATTAAGCTGATAAGAGCGCGGCCGCCGGTACACACCTTGCTATGCTCTTATCTTCACCGTGAGGAAGTCACATTAATAACTGAAGACAAGCGGTGACGAAACCACTGTAGCCACACTGTCAAACACGATTTACAGGCCCTCCTCCCGCGCTGGGCGTCGTCTCACTCGCCCTGATGCATGATGGGAAGGGTTGGAGGTTGAAGTTGAGACGAGGGCCGACAGGAAGGGAGAAGAGGGGAAGATTACAGCGTTTAACATGCTAAGACCTCGCAGTTATTCATTCATCCCTCCGCTTCCTTTTTAGGACGGGGTCATGGGTAACTCCACGCAGAAAGCCAGCGCGACATTAAACGCTGCGATTAACAGTGACCTCTTCTGTCCAGAGCTTGATTAAAATATGTTTGCTTTCTTTTTCAAACTGGCTTTTGACAAGCTCGGTCATATTTCAGCAAACTGCACAACATTCTCTCAGGGTTTTTCCTTTTTTCCATTGCGTACATGAGGCGGCGACTCTTCACGCACATGTTTCCAGTGGACATGACACGACACGATGTGCTTACAAGTGGAAGACAAGCAGCAGCTTACAGGAACAGCTCATGCTTAGCTTACATGCTAAATTAGAGATTAGATGTTTTTCCAAACCTGCATTGGTAACATTAGTTAACATTAATGTACTAACTAAAAGGAACTAACCATGAGCAATACATTAGTTACAGTATTTATTAATCTTTGTTAATGTTAGTTAATAAAATACAGCTGTTCATTGTGTGTTCATGTTAGTTCACAGTGCATCAACTAATGTTAACTAGATTTTAATCAAGTTCAATATTAACAAATGCTGTATACGCGCAGTTCATGCTAACTAATGTATTTAGCTAATGTTAACTAATGAACCTTATTGTAAAGTTTATGTGACAGTGTCCTTATTACATATACGTGTTTATGCCAGAGATTGTGTGTCAAAGTAATGTCCATATGGCAATAATGGATAAAATAAGGTTATTTTATAGATGTACAATACTGTCATCAAAGATATCGGAAATCTAAAGGCACTAGCCTATTCTAATAAACAAATGTGAATACAGTGTTACGGGCGTTACAAAATAACTACGCCCTCACGATGTGTCAATCACGTTTACACACTGCCTCCGAAATGTTTGTCCGTCATAAAACATTTGGATCAGGTTTGATTTTTTGCGTTTTGCACAAGTGTTTTGACCATTCAGAGCCACCGTACAAGTGAACGCCAACATCCAGAACTGTTCAGGATCAATTAGTGGTCGTGTTTTTAACCCAGTATCACTAGCAAAGCATCAAACTGAGCCGCTGACATCCTGAAGTAAACTCTGAACAGCTTTCTGAAAACATGCTCATGATCTAAAGAACCGTTTGTGCAATGGACCGATTCCACCGATGTCCAAAGTTCCCCGTAGAACCATCGATCCCAGTACAGAAGCTTTATGAATGCACTGGTCGTGTGGACTACGGTTACGATACCGCTATGCCACCTTTTGGCCGTTTAAATCATGAAGTGCTTTTGTTGAGCGTGAAACTCAAACATCTCACTTGGTGATCAATAGAAGAAAGGTCAGAATGCACGAGAGTAAATGATGACAGACTCTCTCTCTGTGTGTGTGTGTGTGTGTGTGTGCGTGTGTGTGTGTGCGTGTGTGTGTGTGTCTGTGTCTGTGTCTGTGTGTGTGTGTGTGTGTGTGTGTGTGTGTGTGTGTGTGTGTGTGTGTGTGTGTGTGTGTGTGTCTGTGTGTGTGTGTGTGTGTGTGTGTTCGTCCAGGCCGCTGTCTTTATTCAGAGTTATGAACTGCTCTCTGGAGACTTCACTGATTACCAAACACTCATCACCAAATTAGGGAAGGTGTTGTGAACGGGATCTAGCGCCGCTGTGATCTAAAGAGATATTCCTGGACGTGATGACTGTCCACGAGCGCTCAGCTAGTGTAAACACACACAGATCTGCAGATTCACACAGTTGCAGTTTAGACATCAGACATGGACAACAAAACTGCTTCTGATGGTAATAGTTTTCAAACTGGTTAAAACCCCAGAGAAAGTGAATGTCAGAGTCCAGCTTCCACTGCTCAGTGGTCCTGACGCACATCTACACTGTTCGACAGAAACAACCGCAGATACTCCACACACAGCTGTCATTACAGGAGCAGTTTAAAACAGAATCACATGTGTTTGACTTCTCTCTTCACTGGAACATGAGCAGATGTTCATCTTTTACACACAGTTCAGTGAAAGCAGAAGGTGAACAGTGGATGTCGAGCTCCAGAGAGACAACAACACAAAAGCACCAGATCCAGGGCCTAAAATAAGCACTCGCCCAGCGCCGAATGATGACAGTACAAATCTGCGTTGGCGAGTAAACCGTGTCAGTGTCCGGCTGACCAGCAGCCAATGTTAGAATTCTAACAATGCAATGTTGTGAGAACACAAATGTGAAGAAACGTCTCTGCGAGTATCCTAGTAAACATAGTCGGTTCCATATCCCATGCTTGGGAATATACGTAGATGTAAGATTGGTCTTGTTTTAAAGAAGACATTAGGCAGATTTTTGTAGAAGTGAAATAAATTAAAAGTTAAAGTTAAACAGAAAAAAAGTTATAGAAGTTTGAGTTTATGAAAATGTACAGTGTTAAAAAATTTATTATTCATATTTTATATCAAATATATATTTTCAAACCTCGAGGACAATATTATGCAGTGTTATTTATTTGATGAGCCTACTTTATTAAACTTGGGTGACTAAAAACTATTAGACCTGGCCGAAGAGCACCGCTTATTATGCATTTATTTGTGCTTCTGCTTTTATTTGATTGTTTGTTCTTATTCTATTACTGAATTACAAAAAAAAAAAAAATTAGGCCATTAAATGCATATTAGTTAAGCTAGTAGTTTTAGCTCTGGTATAATAATTGGAACAGAGGATTATGAATTTCACAAACATCTAAAATTGTGTTTTTTGTGTCACGGCTGTACAACATATCTTTGGCAGGTGTGGGAAAAAGTGAGTTTTAGGCCCTGACCACAATAGTAGTCCATATGACTTGTGTGCTATTATATTCCATATATATATATACACCTTTAACATCCATGGGATGTTTTCCATTGTGAAAAGGTTCTTTATAGTGGAAAAAGACTTTAGATTATTACAATGAATGTTCTTCACGCTAAATGATTATTTTAAGAACTGATCACTGAAAGATTCGTTGGGGAACCAACAATGGTTATTTTATGGCAACCTTTATTTGTAAAACTGATATGATGTGTGTGACAAATGCATCTAAATGTAAGCCGTTGTCTTAACATGTCATGTCTGACTCGACGGTGATGACATTACGTGTCTTATACAAAAGTTGCAAATATGAAATAGTCACACAGGTTTGACACGGATGGTAAATAATGACCCCAAAATGACTTGCATTGCATGGAGAGTACGTATCTGACCAGTGCATTAGCGGGCCTCACCGTGCCCTCGAGCGCAGGAACAGGGATATCCGTGAGCTGCTAATAAAGGCCGTGTGTAACAGCAGACACCGGCTCTATCCAGAGGAGTCTGCAGGCGGACGGGGGACTGTCACACAGATGTACTCAGGCCCGCCTTCATAGCGGATCACAGAGCAAAGGTCACGGCAGCTTCGTCAGAAGACACCCACTGCAAACACTGGGAATTAATGAGGGAAATCAAAGGTCAAAGTTCCCATCCTAATACATCTCTGATTAGGCTTTAATATATAATCAAGGCCAGACACACAAACGGTCCCGTTATAAAGGACTAAAGCTATCGAGACATGAGAAGATAAGAGATCACCTGATAATACTGTCTGCAGCATTTATTATTAACAGCGACTCGAACATCGGATACCACACCTCAGGCCTTCATACAGTGTGTGTATATATATATATATTAGTGCTGGGCAATGATCAATCACTTCCAGGATAAAAGTTTGTGTTTACATATGTGTGTTTGTACCGTGTATAATTATTTAGTATATATACACACATATGCATATATATATTTAAGAAATATTAGCATGTATATACTGTATATATATATATATATTTATACATAATTTTTCTGAAATATATGCATGCATATGTGTGTATATACAACATAATTATACACAGTACAAACACACATATGTAAACACAAACTTTTATCTTGGATGTGATTGATCATTGCTCAGCACTAATATATATATATATAAACATACAAAAAAAATGTAATATTGTGCAAAGTTCATTTATTTCAGTAATTCAACTTAAAAGGTGAAACTAATATATTATATAGACTCATTACATGCAAAGTGAGATATTACAAGCCTTTATTTGTTATAATTGTGATGATTATGGCTTACAGATTATGAAAACCCCAAATTAGAATATTGTGAAAAGGTTTTCATAAGCTGTAAGCCATAATCATCACAATTATAACAAATAAAGGCTTGAAATATCTCACTTCGCATGTATTGAGTCTATATAATATATTAGTTTCACCTTTTAAGTTGAATTACTGAAATAAATGAACTTTGCACAATATTCACATTTTTTGAGTTTCACCTGTGTATGTATATATATATATGTGTGTGTGTGTGTGTGTGTGTGTATTTTAATATATTGTAAGATGTCATTTATCTCTGTGATCAAAGCTGAATTTTCAGTGTCACATGATCCTTCAGAAATCACTATAATATGAGGAATCGTGTTGAAAAACAAAGTAAAATGGGAAAGTTAGCTTTGAAAAGTAGTTTTTTCTCTCTCTCTCTCTGTAGGCCTTCTTTTTTAAACTTCACTAAGTCATACACTGCCTTCCCCCAGCTTGGAAGTGTTTTATTTTCACTTTTTTAAGCAGAGTGTTGGTGTCAAAATCATTCTTAACCTCGACTTGAAATGACAAATGTGTTTAATGCGTCGGGAGCAAACCTGGAAAATAAATAGATGAAATGGAGGCTTAGCGGGAGCTAAATCCCACAGCTGATGGGGACCTGAAGTGTGCGGATTACATGCGGAGCGCATTAAACAATGTCCCTAAATATGCATTGAAATCCTTAAAGCATGAAAGCATCTTGTCATGTGGTATTAGCATTCAGAGGTGCGTGTCAGACGTCTCTCGCTGCACTGGGCTGCGGTGTTAAATGTCATGTGCCAGGGTCCACAAATCCCAGCAATATCCTGACGTCACACTGGCGTGTCAACCGTGCTTCTTCTGAGGCGTTCACAGTTAAACTGGCACAAGATGTGTGGAAGAGAGCAGAGCATATGGAGATAGCAAAGCTTCTGCCGCGACTCTAGAGAACGCCGTCACACCAATCTCTTCTGACAGCTAAGAAGCATGATTATTGTTTTAAGGCGAGACACGGCAGGCAGAAACATCGGGGGTTTTTCACTGGTCAATTTTGAGATTTTGGGATATTTGTCTTCAATAACATGTCTTCTTTCAGACTTGTGGTGAAAAAAATACACATTTAGGTCTTTATTTTACTACACTTTGTCTATTTGCGTCTGTAGATTTATCCGAAATTCAACAAAAGTTGTCGTTCTAAATCAACATGATCCGCGATCTCTCTCTGCTTCCTTTTAATCACACACACGTCTGTGAAGCTCTCTCTCCTGTACAATGCTGTCGGATCCAAATATGGTCATTTCCTTTTAATCAGCAACCAATCGTGAAAGTATAATGGGCATTTAACTCTAAAAGCGAAATCTCATTGGCTGATGTCAATATCTGACAACGTGATTGGTTCAGATGCATCACGTGTCGCGCTCTGACACTCAGATGTGTGTTTTTGACTGTTTTTCTGATCAGTTAAAGGCCATAAATGCTGTTTATACGTTTTGATGTGATATAGGTGGTTTGTATTGTTGTTGCTAATGATTTGATGAGATATTGTGTCAGTAAATAGTTGTTTCCACTAAAAAAGTATGATTTTTTTACATTACAAATCTTTAAATGCCGTTTTCTCAAAATGAGTTTTTGTCATTCTCCAGTGACACATCTCAGCCGATGTACACCAAACCCTCCAGTTACACACTTAGCAGTATTCTGAAGATATGTTCAGAGGGATTTGTTAATAAATCATTCCCGGCCTGATTTATGTGACATTTCAATAAAAAAAATATGGCGAAAATCGCTTTTTTAATGCTATGGACAGTATATTTAGATTTCCTAGGTCATGAAAGCATATATCCTGAAATCCCTCTGAACATCATCTTTCATCTTGTGTGTCATCAAAATGAAAAAAGAATTTTGCACCCGGCTTTATCATATGTTCAGATCTATCTACTGAAAATATATGCAAAATTGTGCATATTTAATGAGATAATGCCTTATTTGCATAATTAAACATACAAATTTAAAAAACTTGTAATACATTTTTTTTATGAACTTGTGTAAGTAATCAACTGAGGAAGTTTCATGGTGATATCTATTATTTTAAAATTGTACCCTATTCACCTGTAGTGTCTCGCCTTAAGTGCAAGATAAACCAGTGTGATGTTAAAAACCAGCAGAATAAATAGTGAACCAAACATCAACACACACACACTAGCAGGATTAGCTGCAAACTCATGACCAGCCAGAACTAACACCAGAACTATTTCCATTTAAAACATTAAAATACATGCGTTTTTAATCACAAAACAGTCAAACATATATGTCGACTGACCAGAGAGAATCATATTTATCCCATTCTTCACAGAGACTTCAGTAAATCTTTCATATTAACATGAGCGGGATGTGATCCGGGCACATGAAGTCTGTCAGGCGGGTTACTCACATGCTCTTTGAAACAAATATGAAATAAATGATCCAGTCTGGGGGTCTGATATTATCGGGAGTCTAATGCTATTGCCAACGATTCTCATCAAAAACAACGTCTCAAAAAGAGTTCAGGAAAATATAACACAAATGATCGGGTCAACAATTTCCAAGAGGTCAAGCCACAGAATATATATGACAAAACTGAGAGTATTAACCCTATGTGACCGAGGGGAGAAATGAGCCGTGCTGCGGTTTATACGGCCATTCATCATCTTTGTCAACTCGTGACAGCGCTGTATCAGATCTAACCTTTACAGCCTCTATTACTGAGGACACACACACCACACGCGCACACACACACACACTCATATTAATGATGCACTGGAATTACAATCAATGAACAATAACATTCTGCTCATTTTAAAGGTGACCAACTCTATTCATTAATAACATGTTAACTCTGTAACTTTGGCTACAGAAAGCACATGTTATAACATGATAACATGTGACCCTGGACCACAAAACCAGTCACATGGGTACATTTGAAAGTGAGATTTATACATCACATGAGAGCTGAATAAATCGTCTCTCCAGTGATGTGTGGTTTGTTAGGATAGGACAATATTTGGTCGAGACACAACTATTGAAAATCTGGAATCTGAGGAGCAAAAAAATCGAAACATTTTAAAGTTGTGCATTTATGTTCACGATTGTGCTGCATTCACTCACACAAATACATGTTTATATATTTACGGTAGGACATTTACTGAATATCTTCATGGAACATGATCTTAATATCCTAATGATTTTTGGCATAAAATAAAAATGGATAATTTTGACTTTATAATTTTGCTATTGAGAAATAAATGAGGAAGAAAGCCAATATTAAACGCCACAGATGTGTATTTACGGAGTAATCGAGGCACAGATTTCACCAGAGATTTGGATCAGGGGTAATGATGACTTTAGTAAGTCTTGTGTTTGTTTGCCCCAAGTTTGCATACCTTCACTTAAGAAATATTAATATCCTTATAGATTCTAATTCTTAATAATCTTTTCTTTTAGTATCTTCATTTTAAAGGCGAGTAAATTGGTCAATTGAACACATTTTCAGTGGTCAAAACCAAATGTGAGTCACTTTGCACACAGCTGATGCTTTTTCCTTTTAAAGAATATCAGAACAAAATAGATACATTTCTAGTTTCAACATTATGTGTTGTTCAACAACTCAATTAAACAGAATATTCTGAGTGCCATAAATTATATTTTTCCAAAGTGTGCATGCCTGTAACTCCAAGTATTAAATAAATCTTTAAAAATTAATTATAATTCTGTATATGGTTCAGAGGTAATGGGATCTCAAAGCATGTTCACATTGTTACATTTCACCCACTTTCAATCATCAAAAAGCTAGTTTTTCTAAAAGCTGTTTTTATTGTGTTTAAAGAGGAAAGTCTGAAGAACAAATCACACTGACACTTGACATGTGTCGTGTTTACCTCTCTCAAAACAACTGCAGACAACACCGCTCTCTAAATGTGCAGAAACAATGTTTATTTTGCAGAAGTTTACATGTCTGTAACTCAAGAAGATATCTTAATATTTTAGATTCTTGTTCCTATGAAACTTTTATTTTGAAATCTTCATTTTTAAGACTGGATATGGTTCAGCCAGAGATATCGGGATGTTATGAAGCTGTATAGTTGAACTCTTGCTAGCTTCAGAAGCTACCATGAAATGAACAAAAACCTTTCTTTTAAATATCATTAAAACTGGTTCAAAATGTGTTTATCATAAGTCCACGTTGGCTCTCACAGAGGGATGTGGCACGCACTTCTTTTGAAACGAGACACATGTCTAGATTCAGTAATATGTATTCTTCAGACATTCCCCTTTAAATGCATTAAGTGTCAGTTGAGTGCAAAGTGAACCACATTTGGGTTTTGACCACTGGAAATTAGTCAAATACACCAAACTGCACATGGAGCCGCAGTGAGATCCTCACATCTATGGGATTGAACAATATACTTTGACAAACAAACAGATTCAGACTTTTCCCATTCAGTATAGAGCTCGCGATGAATGGAAATAACTGCTTCAGATTCAACAACACATTTTTAATGTAATTTAATGTAGTGTTCTTGTCTGTAAAAGAGCAGCATGGACATCCTTCACACACCATCTTCTGTGTTCACCAGAATAGACAGTTTTGCTTGGACAGTCTTCCAAGTATTTTTACTATACATGGTGAGCGGATCGAACAAGTCAAATTGTACAAATATTTGGGTTTATTAATCGACGATCAGCTTTCTTTTAAGTTGCACATTGATAAACTGGTACAAAAGCTTAGAAATAAAGCCTGTTTTTCTTGGGAAACCAGGAGGAGATTGGTTGCTACCACGTTTCTCACTGCACTCGAGTACGGTGATTTGCTTTATAGAAATGCGCCTGATCGATGTTTGTCTTTGTTGGATACGGTCTACCATAATGCATTAAGATTACAGACTGATCTGCAATTGCGAACTCTGATTTCATTTGGTGAATTTAAACATCGTATGAAAGTGTTGGAAATAGATGCCATAAATTGTTGTCCCTGTTTTTAAAATACCTAAACCACTTTATACCTATGGTAGGTTTAAATTGTATTTTTAAGTAGTCTGATGTTGATGTGGTTTGTGTATGTATCTTGAGGATCTTGTTTAAAAGTTTCTTGTTGTTGTACGTATGCTTGGTGATCATATTTGTAACTATGCGTTGTTAGTCAGCTGCCATTTTGGCCAGGTCTCTCTTGCAAAAGAGGTTTTAAATCTCAATGAGATCATCTGGTTAAATAAAAAAAATAAAAATCGAGAAAGTCAAACGATGACAGAATGATCATGTGTGTGTGAACCCTTCACTATAAGTGAACCTGCTTATGAAAGGACGGATTTAATCTTATTTTCCGGTGCGCGTCACTCCATTAGAGGCGGCGTCAGTCCAGCGTCGCATTTCATTACGTGACACATTTAACCTCACACACTTCAGCTAAAACATACACAAGCCTTATTATGTGCTTAATATTCACTATCAGCTGAATAATTTTTAATGCAACTTCTATCCGAGTAGATGGATAACTCAATTATGCGCAGATCCGTCCCGGAGCCGGAGAAGATTGATGGGAAGGAGAGGCCGACGGGTCTTTAGCACCAGATCCTGCTCTCCTCCTCTCTTTATAGGAGAAGCATCATTACACACCGCCAGAGTTTATTATCCCCACACACTAGTGTTCGCATGATGAATGCTGGCGCTGCAAGTTGCAGAGAGCAAATCAGTTGTGTTCGGTGGACACACACCGCATCTCCCGCTTGCTTTTGTTTTCAGCGAGAACGAGGAACAATTAACAGTTCGCTCTTACAGAACCAGGTCCAGTGGCTCTACACAGGACTGTACAGAACCCTGTATGCCAGACGGCTGTGTATAAGGAGAAGTGTGTGTGTTACACTAATGCTAATTCCCACTTCTGAAGTCGTGAGTGCGATCTCGTGGCGGTCGAGTGCTTTGTTGTCGGAAAGAACATGAATTGTGAATTTATTCTTGCCTATTTATTGGGGAAACCTTATTAAAGCATGTGTGTGATTCACTTTTCCTTTAAAAAGTACTGTGTTAGATTAAACCGGGAAGGGTCACAGACTTGCATACTGTTGTCCTATTGCACTCATTTGTACGTCGCTTTGGATAAAAGTTTATATTTGACGATCATATAGACATTCACTGCACTAATATAGTCAGCCTGATGTCAAACACAGGATATTTTCACTGTTTAAAACATACAATATTCGTCAAATGATGATGCATGCATGTATGTATCTGCAAATATGCACTAACTTAGCCATGTTTAGCCGGGAACTTACGTAACAAAATGATCTCGGTGGTAAATACGACTTCAGATGTCCAATTTTCAACCAGGAAACTTGATAATTCACATTAAAGCATGATAATGGGGGAAAGAATTGACAATGCAATATTTTGTTTATTTTGTGAAATATACAGGAAAAATCCAGGAAGTTTAGACTAGAAAAGCTCTTTTTAGGAAAGAATGGATCATTCTGCAATGATTGGGTGATTTTGTCGGGATAGTGAATCTGCACAAATAATAAAGAGCTGAACATATACTTTTCACCCTGATTACTTTTTTATTCTTTGAAGCCTGAAAGAGTCGAGCAAATCTGGGGTGTTCATACGCAAGTTTACTCTTTACATAACCAACTCAAACCATAAAGTATTTGTTTTATTCTTGCCATTTTCACAGGCTAAACAATAAGATTTTTTTATTTTATTTGTTTTATTCTTGCCATTTTCTACTTCTTTTCACAGACTATACAATAATAATAATTATGATTTTATTGTGATTAATATTATATATTAAATTAAATATTTAAATTAGGGCTGTCAAAAGATTAATCGCATCCAAAATAAAAGTTTGTGTTTGCATAATATATGTGTGTGTACTGTGTATAATTATTATGTATAAATACACACAAATTCATGTATATATTTAAGAAAAATGTGCATTTATATACTGTATATACATTTATATAATAAATAAATATTTTATATATAAATATAACCAATTTTTCTTAAATGTATACATGATTGTGTGTGTTTTATATATATAAATAATTATACACAGTACACACACACATTTATTATGGAAACACAATATTTTATTTTGGATACGATTAATCGTGATTAATCTTTTGACAGCCCTAATTTAAATACTACTTTATTGTAAAAAAATAAATAAATAGTGTAACACTTTATTTTACAGTGTCCTTGTTGCATATGTTACATGTACTTACTATAGTAATAACAGTAAATTATGCATAATTACATGCAACTAACCCTCAACCAAACCCTAACCCTGTAGTTAGTACATTATTACTCAGTACTAAATATATAATTACACTGTAACAATGACACCATAAAATAAAGTGTAACCCCAAAAAAGTAATACATTACATTTTATTTTACTGTAAAATTACTCTAATATGCATGTCTGACTTTCTTTAACAGTGTTATATATATCGTGCAGCCCTAATTAGCAGTCCTAGCAAACGCTGCCATTTGGTGCAAATGATGAAAATGCTTGAAAATAATCAAATCAGGAGTTGTGTCACTCTGATGCGCGGCACTAATTGAAAACGTGGCGGCAATGTTGGTAAGGTCACTGGGAAGGAAACTCGCTGACCTTTTCACTATTTCCCTGATATAACTCATATAAACAGCAGGGATGGAGTACAGGGATCGGGCCTCCGGAGCCTGTGATTGGCTGAGAGAGAGACGACGACAGGAAGCTGGACACGGGCGCTCCTCTGCTCCCAGAGCATCGCAAATGTCAAATGTAAATGTCAATTAAAAATTACAAGCAGCTCTGAAAGGTGGACTCTGAAGGGTCTGACATTTTTTTTTTGACATGCCAAAGTTTATCTGACAAGGCAGCGCACAGACATGACAGCATGTGCCGTGTCACGTCTGCACACACACACACACACACACACGCTGAAGACTGCATTGGAGCCGCTCGAGCGCATCGGATCAGATAAATAAAGTGATTTCTCACGACAAAAGGATGTTTGCAGTTTTATGTTTTCATTCATACGCACACCTCATTCGTCTTCACCGAGAGCATTAGTAGCATCGTGTGGTTTGTGTTTACTAGAAGAGACTTCTGAATACAGCAGGTCACTTTACATTTACATATTTATTAAAACTGGTCAGGTACTTGTGAAATCCCTCAGAAAAAAAACGATTGGATTTTTACAATATTTGCATTTTTGGAAATCTAAAACTTTCACTGTCTTAAAAAGTGTCTATTTCATAAAAGATTAATAGATTACTATAAAAATCTCTAGCAAGATTATTAGTTCTGCATTTAATAGTGTAATAAAATGTATGCAAAATGTAAAGGCTTTGATAGTTAGTTTAGTTGTGATTTAATGGACAGAAGTCTGGTTCTTTTAAAAAAGATATATTTAACTTTTTAATATTTTAGTTCTAGTTCAGCTTCTAGGCCCCGATATACTCAAAGCTGTTTCTCGTTCTCCGCTTCAGGGTAAAGAGAAGTGTGGGATATAAGTGAACTGAACACTGTTAGTGAACATCCCGACGCCCTTCACATTTAGATGAATATGTAAATATGTGCTGCACTTTCCTCTCAATAACAGAACAAACAGAAGTTCAGAAAGCATCTGATCATAGTGATGTGGATATCTTTGAAATATCTGAGATTCAGATCTTCAGTCACGTTTATTTATACAGCACGTTATACAGTAGATTAAAAGCAGTATTAAACATGAAAAACTGTGTCAATAGCCACATTTCCATTACAGATTTGCGCAAAAGTTTGTGATTTTTTCTAAATATCGATACAAAACTATTGCGAAATGACGGCGTTTCCACTGACCGATGTTATGCGACTAAAACTTAATTTTTCCTCTCGCGATCAGTCATTTAAAAAAATCATGGCAACAGACGCTAGTAGGTTTATATATCACAGCCGCCGCGCTAGACATTATGATTATTAACGGAAGGAGACGTAGGCGTGTTATCAAGCATCAATGTCGAGGAAAGACCCTGATAGGCTCCTGTGAGCGGCACATATGAGGAGTTTCTCCTCAGTTCTGCTCCGAGCTCTTGATTGTGGCGTTGCTTTGAGGATTAGAATCCAGCATTCCTGTAATTATTTTGTCTTTTATGAATTTAATAAACAACTCTGTCTCGTCTTCTGTCCAAACACACCGCAGCATCTACGCCAGGCGACTGTAA
The DNA here is from genome assembly GCF_949152265.1 of Phoxinus phoxinus. Taxonomy (NCBI): domain Eukaryota; kingdom Metazoa; phylum Chordata; class Actinopteri; order Cypriniformes; family Leuciscidae; genus Phoxinus; species Phoxinus phoxinus. Next base: position 1,134,981 of record NC_136888.1, read on the forward strand.
ATGCGCAAAAACTGTTTCCATTGCAGTTTTGCGAAATATTTATTTTTCGAATTGCCTGAAAAACCACTTCATGCGAGCGTACAAACTTTTTTGCGATAAATGGGAGTTTTATCAATTTGCGCAATTTGAAGGGTAACGGAAACGCGGCCAGTGTCTCTTTCAGCTTCAGTTTCTGCTATAAAGCGGCTCTCAGTGTGTTCGTGTTTTTACTCGCGCCTGAACAGAAGAAAAGAACCGGAGAAGATTTTCACAGGTGTGTGTTTGTGTAACACTAATGTAATGCGGTCACAGGTGTGTGTTTGTGTAACACTAATGTAATGCGGTCACAGGAGTGTGTTTGTGTAACACTAATGTAATGCGCTCACAGGTGTGTGTTTGTGTAACACTAATGTAATGCGGTCACAAGTGTGTGTTTGTGTAACACTAATGTAATGCGGTCACAGGTGTGTGTTTGTGTAACACACGAGGTGAGTGTGTGTGTTCTGCGTGAGGTGAACGTGTGTGTGTGTGTGTGTGTGTGTGTGTGTGTGTGTGTGTGTGTGTGTGTGTGTGTGTGTGTGTGTGTGTGTGTGTGTGTGTGTGTGAGTGTGTGACCTGTTGCAGTAGCTCCAGAACTGCTCGTTCAGGTAAGTTTGATGGCTGTGGTCGTCTCCAAACGAAGCCTTGCTCTCAATCCAGTGAACGATCTGCCCATCAACAGCTGTGGAGAAACACACACCTCTACTTTACTATAACCAGTGTTTAAACAGGAGGGGAGAGACTTTTTTACACACAAATACAAGCCACTTTTAGTCAAATGCCAGATTATATTCATGCACAACTGATTTGATGGGACATCTGTGAACTAAAGTAAATGACATCAGCCAGTATTGGTTGTCCCTGTACTGGTTATCAGCCAGTATTGGTTGTCCCTGTACTGGTTATCAGCCAGTATTGGTTGTCCCTGTACTGGTTATCAGCCAGTATTGGTTGTCCCTGTACTGGTAATAAGCCAGTATTGGTTGTCCCTGTACTGGTTATCAGCTAGTATTGGTTGTCCCTGTACTGGTAATAAGCCAGTATTGGTTGTCCCTGTACTGGTTATCAGCTAGTATTGGTTGTCCCTGTACTGGTTATCAGCCAGTATTGGTTGTCCCTGTACTGGTTATCAGCCAGCATTGGTTGTCCCTGTACTGGTTATCAGCTAGTATTGGTTGTCCCTGTACTGTTAATAAGCCAGTATTGGTTGTCCCTGTACTGGTTATCAGCTAGTATTGGTTGTCCCTGTACTGTTAATAAGCCAGTATTGGTTGTCCCTGTACTGGTTATCAGCCAGTATTGGTTGTCCCTGTACTGGTTATCAGCTAGTATTGGTTGTCCCTGTACTGGTTATCAGCTAGTATTGGTTGTCCCTGTACTGGTTATCAGCCAGTATTGGTTGTCCCTGTACTGGTTATCAGCCAGCATTGGTTGTCCCTGTACTGGTTATCAGCTAGTATTGGTTGTCCCTGTACTGGTAATAAGCCAGTATTGGTTGTCCCTGTACTGGTTATCAGCTAGTATTGGTTGTCCCTGTACTGGTAATAAGCCAGTATTGGTTGTCCCTGTACTGGTTATCAGGTTGTCCCTGTACTGGTTATCAGCCAGTATTGGTTGTCCCTGTACTGTTAATAAGCCAGTATTGGTTGTCCCTGTACTGGTTATCAGCCAGTATTGGTTGTCCCTGTACTGGTTATCAGCCAGTATTGGTTGTCCCTGTACTGGTTATCAGCCATCATTGGTTGTCCCTGTACTGGTTATCAGCCAGTATTGGTTGTCCCTGTACTGGTTATCAGCCAGTATTGGTTGTCCCTGTACTGGTTATCAGGTTGTCCCTGTACTGGTTATCAGCCAGTATTGGTTGTCCCTGTACTGTTAATAAGCCAGTATTGGTTGTCCCTGTACTGGTTATCAGCCAGTATTGGTTGTCCCTGTACTGTTAATAAGCCAGTATTGGTTGTCCCTGTACTGGTTATCAGCCAGTATTGGTTGTCCCTGTACTGGTTATCAGCCAGTATTGGTTGTCCCTGTACTGGTTATCAGCCAGTATTGGTTGTCCCTGTACTGGTTATCAGCCAGTATTGGTTGTCCCTGTACTGGTTATCAGCCAGTATTGGTTGTCCCTGTACTGGTTATCAGCCAGTATTGGTTGTCCCTGTACTGGTTATCAGCCAGTATTGGTTGTCCCTGTACTGGTTATCAGCCAGTATTGGTTGTCCCTGTACTGGTTATCAGCCAGTATTGGTTGTCCCTGTACTGGTTATCAGCCAGTATTGGTTGTCCCTGTACTGGTTATCAGCCAGTATTGGTTGTCCCTGTACTGGTTATCAGCCAGTATTGGTTGTCCCTGTACTGGTTATCAGCCAGTATTGGTTGTCCCTGTACTGGTTTTCAGCCAGTATTGGTTGTCCCTGTACTGGTTATCAGCCAGCATTGGTTGTCCCTGTACTGGTTATCAGCCAGTATTGGTTGTCCCTGTACTGGTTTAACACGGTCCCCCAGTGAAGAGCATAAGCAGCGCTCACCTATCGGCACCTCCAGGATTATGTCGGGGGTTTTGTCGTAGCCTTTGGCCCGGAGCTGGTTCTCATCTGCACAGAAGAGACATGTTTAGACTTTACATCTCTCGGACCCTCAGAACTGAAGTCGGCTTTTTGGTGAATGTCACACACAAACTGTGCATGTGTTATCATGTTTAATGCAGTTGCTATCTGCCCCAGCCTTCAGTAAGAGGACGTTTACACCGACAAGCTTCCTCGACGTTAAAGTATTTCATAGTACATCAAGCTATTATTGCAACACGTATTGATTAAATGGATTCCTCGTGATGTTACTCCTTTACTTAAAGCCTTAATGGCAAAAAGCACTTCTTGTGTTTTTTTTCCTGAAGTTTCCTAAACTTTTCGTTTAGTATCTTCATTTTAAAGGCCCTCGATGGTTCAATCCCAGAGATATGGAGATTTTAATACGGCTCTGTGAGTAAATTGAACACATTTTCAGTGGTCAAAACCAAATGCGAGTCACTTCGCACACAGCTGATGCTTTTCTCTTGTAAAAAAAAGAATATCAGAACAACAAATAATGTTGAAACTAGAACTGTATCTTGTTTTTTCTATTAACTCAACTGCACAGAGTACCTGTCTGAGTACCATACATATTCCTTTTCCAAAGTTTGCCTGCCTGTAACTCTAAACGTATTAAAGCTATCTTAACATCCTTATAGATTCTAATTATTATTAAACTTTTCTATTGGAATCCTCATTTGTAAGCCTCTATATGGTTCAGTCCCAGAGATACGGGCATCCCAATGAGACTCCATCTTCAATTTGTTGAATTTAACCCACTTTCAATGGTCAAAAACCAAACCAAACTAACTTTTCAAATGGCTGATTATTATTGCCACATTTATTTAGATTAAATGGATTTCTCACGATGTTTCCCCTTTAAAACATCCCCTATAAAGCCAGCAGGAATAACCCGGTGAAGGCACATGACCTCGGTCAGCGCAAACAAAGCACACAGTCCTCTGAAGACTGGGACGCAGCCGCTTCATCTGAGAGATGTTTGCTGGCACTGCACAAACGTCAGGGACGGTGATGGAGGGTGTGTGGTATCAGTGTCCTCAGCCATTGTCCTTGAGTCCTGGAGAAACACCTGATTTCTCCATTACATCTCAGTGAGCGGGTCGTTCCGCGTCCGGTCGAGCTGAACCGCTACAGGCGTGAGGGCGAGGGTCTGTCCACATGGTCACGGTGTGAAGATCATCTTTGAACATCACCTTTGATGAGAATTAATGAGCTGTCTCAGAATCAATTCATCAGGCCATGTGACCCACGAGCCCGAACACCCTCAGACGGGTCACACCGGGTCACACCTGAATCCTTCCTCAAGAAACTCGTGACACCAACGCATCATTCAAGTACACTAGGGGTACACTATATTAATAATGTATTTCTTTAAAGTGGTGTAAATCCAGCTTTAAATGTTGTTTATGTGTGTATGTGGTGTTATTAATCTGCTTTAACACACACCATGTGTAAGTTCATAAGTGGACAGCATTGCTGAGTATTTTCTGCTTAAAACTGCAGTGAACCAAAGACAGTCTCAAACACACGGTGTGAAACCGCAGGTGATAGCTATGGTGTAGATGAGGGGCAGAGTAACTAACATTATATTGATGTAGTGTTCACTGGAGCTTTTGTAAGACCGTACACCGCCCCTTAGGAAAACTAACCATGGTTTTGTGATCAATTACTGTTTGTATTACAATAGTTTCCAAACAAATAATGTTGTTTAAATGGTGGATAACATCATATCTATAAGAAAATTCCATTAAAAAAAATAAAAAAAAACCACTCTGAAACGTCCTGTGAAATCATGTTTGGATTACGTTCAGCACAATCCTCTTGTTCGTTAACATTGTCAGGGTTTGAATCGGGCTCGAAATGTTTTGAAATTGATGCCATCGTTAATATTTACATCCGAGTAGAGCTCGCGGTTATGAACACGCTCCCATGAACACACGCTAGGCGCTGTCAATCACAGCACACTGGACCAGCTAACCAATCCCAGCACATTTCGTATTTCGGAAGGAGGGGCCTCATCAAAAACAACACGTTCAACCAGACTGGGGAGAGAGGAGCTGCGATAATGTAAAATATGTGAATAATAATGTGTTTTTTGAACAATCAAGCATGAAAAGATGTTCTAGTAAACCGCAAAAACTAAATCAAGACTTCGTAAAAGGACATAATAGGACCTCTTAAAACAAACAAACAAACAAACAAGCAAAAGTGTACACAGGGAAGCAGATGCAGTCTAAATTAAACTTTAGAGGTAAGACTTACCCAGAAACGACAGGTTTCTCTCTCGGAGTTTGTCTCGTAGAATATCTTCATGTTCCAGACCGATGGCACTGTGAGAACATGGTTAAGGGCGTGCTGCAAACAAACTTCACAAAACCCCTCATTTACGGCAATCAGAAGCAGTTGTGCGCTTTCATTTCTGTGCTGTCTCCTCATTTCTCATGGGAATTACAGTGAAAATTTGTATGGTCAACTTTTACAAGCCCTTTTCTAAATGTTACCTGTGCCCGGTTGCCATGGAAACAATTAGACAGCTGAGCAGGGTTGCTGTGGTAACAGAAGAAAAATGTGTGTTTTGTTGTAATATGAAGAGTGAGACAAACCTCTCTGACCTAAAGATCATAAACACGGTCACGGCACAGATCTGCCTGCGCAAAGCTCAACATCACAATGGCAGGGTGTTGCTAAGGTGTTCTGAAGGGTTTCTGAGTGGTTGACAGGGTGTTGCTAGGGTGGTTGCTATGGTATTATGAGTGGTTGCTAGGTGTTTTCTTCCCTGTCTGGTGAGAAAAGAGTCTCGGTGATCACACACACACACACACACACACACACACACACACACACACACACACACACACACACACACACACACACGGTCATGTGCTTTGGTTGCATGAATCACATATGACTTTTAATGAATTTTAAATTTTATTTTAAAATAAAAATCTTATTGAACACCTTTACAGCAGTGTTATTCTAATTTTAGTTTTTATTTTAATTAAATATTTAAAAATAGTCTCTTATAATGAAAATACTAATTTTACATTTTCAAGTAAATTTTAGTTTAATGTTTAGTATTTTCATTTTTGTTATTTTGTCATTTTACTTGATACATATTTAAGTTTATTTATTTTTAGTTGTCAAGGCTAATATTTCTTTCTTTTTTAATATTTTATTTTTAAATTAAATGGAAGTGTTTCAATAGTTTTGCACCACAACTAATTTTATTACCGCTTAAGCAGAAATGTAGTAACCAACTAGTCCAATAATCCTCACAGTATAAACAGCCAGTGATAATTACAGTACATGGTAACAGACACCTTTAGGTAAAGTGTAAATAAAGCGTGGTAATACCACAGTAACACAGACAATCACGTTCGGATGGGACTATATTTCTCAGGCGATCGTTGAGTTAGCCAAAAATCACAGACTTTTCGGATTCGGACGGACTATAATCATACAGTACATCTGTGAAACATGTCCTCTAACATCCACTGAAAGAGCTGAATAAATAATCTCTCCACTGATGTGTGGTTTGTTAGGATAGGACAATATTTGGTCGAGACACAACTATTGAAAATCTGGAATCTGAGGAGCAAAAAAATTTAAATATTGAGAAAATCTCCTTTAAAGTTGTGCATTTATGTTCACGATTGTGCTGCATTCACTCACAAAAATACATGTTTTATATATTTACGGTAGGACATTTACTAAATATCTTCATGGAACATGATCTTAATATCCTCATGATTTTTGGCATAAAATAAAATGGATAATTTTGACCCGTACAATGTATAGTTGCTATTGCCACAGATTTACCAGTGCGGCACCAGACTGGTTGTGTGGTCCAGGGTCACATGTGGTAAATAATCAACAAAATGAAATCCAAAGTTGTGAAATCTTCAGGATTCAGTCAAATTTGCTGAATAGAAAGTGTTGGAAGTGAAATAAATGTGAGGTATGAAACTACATCATCCTACGGTGATGAGGATAAAATCTGGACGTGCTCACATATAATCCAGGAAATCTCACACACACGCACGCACACACACACACACACACACACCTCGAGCGTGAGTTTTATGTCAGGTGGAGCTCGGCACATCCCGTCCCTGTGAACATCTCCTCGTCAATTCCAGGCTTAAGGCTTTATGGGAAGGATACTGTTTGATGCAGTCGACCAGCGGTCCGTAACAGCAGTCGTTTACTGTGCACTGAAAACAAGAAATATTACAGTCCCCTCAACATCCATTACAAACTCCCAGCATGCACTGCAGCGCCCACACACCGCACCTCAGCAGCAGGTTCACACGCATGTTTCTCTGACCACAGACTAAAGGCCTTTAGCAGATTGCAGAGTGTAAAGAAGTTTAAGAATAACAGAGAAAATTCATAATTTAACTGTATACAAGGTCATTATTGGCAGACAGTCTTCCCCAACAATCATAACTTTTAAATCTCATTCGTGCTTGTTATGAAGATATGTTTATGTTAGGATTCTGACTAACTGAAAAGCCTCTGATTGGCCATTGCGTTCACATGCTCAACAACCATGTCTGTGATTGGCTACTAAGCTCAAAGCTGCAAAAAATAAAGTCCCCCTGTGGTGTAAATCCAGCTTTTAATGTAGTTTATGTGTGTATGTGGTGTTATTAATCTGCTTAAACACACACCATGTGTAAGTTCATAAGTGGACAGCATTGCTGAGTATTTTCTGCTTAAAACTGCAGTGAACCAAAGACAGTCTCAAACACACGGTTTGAAATCGCTGGTGTTTCTGACGTCACACACTACCTTGACCAATCAGATCAACGTGTGATCGTCCACCAGTGGATCTCTGAGTGAGTGAGTGAGTGGAGGCGGGGCTCATCTGCATATTCATAAAACGTGCATACTAAATGAGGCAAGGGTGTCGAGTTACATTCAAGATATTTTAAGGCATGAAGGCAAGAGGAATTCTTTTTTCAAGGGAAAAAAAACATTTAAATGTGTAATTCTGGTGTTTAAAGATGAGTTTAAAGGGATACAATTATTGACAGGGGGACTTTAAGTATCTGTGCTTTTGACAACACTAGTAAAGAGCCATGTGAACATCATGCTAAACATCTTAGTTAATTTCCAATAGAGAGGCACTGATAACAGAAGATGTTAGTTGAGTGCCAGTACCTGCTCGACGTGCTTGGCTAACAGCAGGTCCGGGATCAGATACGGCTCGCGCAGCATGTTGTTGAGGACGGGTCTGGATGCGGCTGATGGAGACAGAAACACATGTCCAGATGAGAGGTCAGAGGTCAGCTTGAGCAGGAGTCGATGAAGACTCATCCCAGAACGTCAGAACGCAGGCTCACTATTGGCCAGCATCACACACACATGACCAGCGTCGGCCAATAGTGAGCCTGCGTTCAGAAGCGCTGCGCTGTTACACTACGTGAACTCACTCAGAGGAACACACAGAAGAAGAGCAGGAGTTCAATAAAGTCGTTATTTTGGGGATTCTGAGTATTCTCGTTTGATAAACTTATCAAGCCGCTGTAGTTACTTGGACTATTTTAACATTGTCTTTACTAACTTTCTGGGCCGGCAAGTTTCAATTACAACAGAAGCCTATGGAGGAGTGAGACCGCTCTCAGACTAATATCTTCATTTGTGTTGTGAAGATGAAGGAGAGTCTGACGGGGAACAACATGAGGGAGAGTCGTTACTGACAGAGTTTACATGTCTGGCTGAACTGACCCTTTAAAGCCCTACACCTGCAGTATTAATATGGGCACAGATGCTCGCTGTGGATGAGCTGCGTTGTGAAACATTTACTTCATTCATGCTGCACTAACATTATAAACCAGACCCTGGATTGATTCCCTATTACTCCAACATAAAGTCATGTTCAGATGTAATGGATTGAAGAGAGCATCTAGAGAGTAACACTGAGTGGATCAAACACTAGCCAGTGCATGATGGGAAATATGAGGCCTTGTTCGGCTCAGACGGATGGCGATGTGAAATACATGGCACTTCATAGGGTGATAATCAAGAAGCATTTAATTTAATTCCCTAAAGTCAACTTGCACTTTAATTACAATAAAAGCCATAATTGTGTTTGTCCGTGGCCATTTTCACCATACCGCCAGCAGGACGCCAGTTTACTTCACTATATTACAATTAAAGCCTAATCTAATCATGACAAACTACATATCGTTGGAAAGGTCTAGATATGTTACTACTGTTTTTTGTTACCAATTATGTAGGAACAGCAATTTATGACAAGTAAATCAGTTCTGACCCGTCACAAAAACTCGATGCACACACTTTTAATAATCGAAACTTTGGTTTTCATGCTAAAAGTTAATAAAACATTTTTTATATATATATTCTAGTATTTGTCCATAAAAACGTATAAAATAATATTATCCTCTAAAATAAAATATCTTTTTTATCACCTATTTTAGTAGTTCTGGATCATACATGTGCGATCAAGCATATTCTACCCCTTCTGAGAGGGTATCCTCCACTGATGGAGATATAATAAGCTATAGGAGAGGTCACACATTCTCACAGAAATTTTGATTTTACTTCAGAAAAATTAATTGTTTTTGCAAAAATCGCTAATTATGTTGCATTTTTTTTACATTACCAATCTGTTAAACTCATTTGACAAGTATAAGAAATAAACACAAAAAGGATTCTTTGAGTTGAGTATTGTGCATTTTTCCCTTACTGTTGCTCTGTGAAATTCTGCAGTTGAAGTCCAGTCAGGAACGCTCACGATCGGGAGTTTCTCGTAGATTTCGCACACGGACAGAAAGCGGATTGGTTTAGTGACTTCTATGTGAACAGTGCTTCATACATTTCTACGTTATTAACAATGGATATGAATTGACTGTAAATCCGCTAATGCGACGGCATCAAGCAGGAACTCTTGAATCACACACACGGAAGTGACTTAAACTGCAGTTCATCGACCGGCCACTAGAGACCGGCTGCAGAAGCGAGTCAATCCCACAGACCCACTTGTTAAAAAGCCCAACTTTACAGCAGAAAAAAAAAAAAAACAGTTTTGGTCTATATAGATAGTTTTGCCCTTCATGACGACTGTGAGGGGGGTGAATTTTTTTATAACTCATCCGTTTAAATTATATTAAGCCATAAAGTTCTGCATAATTAAGAACGTGGTCACTTGAGTGACAGGTGGATTGTCGCTGATGTCACTACTAGCCGTTTGTCTGCTGTCTGTTAGCGTCACGTCACCTCAGCTAATCCGCCTCAGCCCATTTTCGGTTATCCAGGAGTGTTGTCCAGTGTTGTCCATCCGGGAGAGTTATACAGCTGCCAATATGGCGACGGCCGGCTCCGCCCACTTTGGGCTTCAAAAACGCTCTTCAAAGACTGCAATGTCACTGACACTACGGCCACCTAAAGAACTGAGCTCTTTAGACTCATCACACACCGCTGTCATCACGTATACATCTGCACACAAACACAATCCTCCCTCACTGACTGCATCTCAGAGGATTTCTCCCGGTGTCGTTACATCAAAACCCAGCTGGAGAAGAACAAACGCTAGCGCTTCTCTTTTCATCCCCCTGTTGAAGGAGAACATAAGAGAGAGCAAAGCCAAGTCAGCAGTCTCTACACCGGCGGCGCCTAGTTTTCAGCTCATTTTTCTCCCAGATTGCTATACCTTCACACGCAGATCCATACGGTGCTCCGGCGCTGCGCTCGGCAATGAAGAGAGCTATATTTCCCCTTGAGTTAGGACACCTCATGACAAATGATAATGGATAATCAATAAAGCGGGAAATATGAGGCCGCAAACTTTATGAAGCCGGGAGACATATTACTCCCCAACAACACTCGTTTCCCTTAACAAAGTCACTACGCCGCTGCGCCTAATAATCTGAGGGAAAATCAAAGAAGCCGCAACCACATCAGCAATATTGGCAACTTATTCCACTTTAATGGCATTTTGATTGATTTTTTCCTCTTAATGGTACTTTTATAGATTTGATGCTGGTCCTGCAAAACAGCAGTGTGTAATAGAGCTCCCCGAAGGCAAACAGAGGCCATTAAAGCCCTTGTCTTACCAGCTCTCGTAATTGGAGGTTGACCACCATCGCATTTCACACATCACACAACACCACCTGCTTCACACAGCCCTCTGTCCATCCGGACGGCCATCTTCTGAGCGATGGGGTTACGAACAATCGTAAAAAGGGGTGACCTTGCGGCTGACATTGTGGGGTTTCAGCCAAGCAATGACCTGATGAAAATGGAGGCCAGAGAGATAATAAATCAGGCCACTTTTAAAATGAGTTTACTCTAACGCTCATTCATCACCGGGGCGTAATGCCATTTGCGGATCCGCAGCGAACAAACGGCGCAGTAAATAACAACAGAGCCCAAGATCTGCGCGGCATCAGCATACATTTATTAAAGGCGCCTACCAACACAACACTGTAAACACACCGAGAATCTAATGTAATTGTCCCGTGTCGACATAAATTCAGACTGAGGCGTCCTTATCAGAGGAGGGGAATATTAAAGAGGAAAGACGGGAGTGGTTCGGGAGCTGTTTACCAAAAACACAGCCACCTTTAACAACCTCTGATGAGATGATGAACGAGGCGGAGAAAGCCACGCAACCTCTCCGGCAAGAGGAGAAACCATTATCAGACTCAGAAGAAACGTGGACGGAAGCTCATCGATCGTCGTAAAAAAATAACGGATGACAAGCGTTATCGCCTCTGACGCTGATGAGCCCCAGAGCTTGTTTATTAATTAAAAATCCTCCTCTTATGGTTATAATCAAGACACCTCCCTCCTCCTCCACGGCGCTAGCAATGCCATCGTACATCAAACTTCATGATGCGACGCTCGCTGATAATGCGCCCCTGCTAAAGCTGATTTTCCATGATGAATCTGGGAGCATATAAATTGGCTAATATCTAAAAACATTTACAGATACTAGAGGAATGGAGTACTTGCGGGCCGTGATGGATGAGGCTGTTAGACGCCAGAGGACAGCTCTGCAAATCTCTGCCGCTGCCTAAAGCCCTCGTTTCATTTTCATATTTACTTCTTTAAACCCATCCTCCTCTCCTCGACACACAGAGAAAGCAGGAGAAGCGTCTCGTCTGTGGTTTTATGAGCAGTGCTGGTCCCAGTAGGGTTAGTGGGGCAGAACTGATCCGCCTCGGTCTGATTGTGTCTGATAGCAGGGCTGAAGCTCGGCCCGTTTCTCAGCTCTGCAACGCCCCGATCCACGCTAGTAATTAGTATACGCTAGTAATTAGTATACTTGTCAAGGCAATGCTTACCTCACCGCCTCCTACAGCTGCTAATGAAGAGCCTGGGTCTCACGACTCGACGATGCACTTTCCTTCACAGTCACACTTTATATTCAGTGTCTTTAACTACTATGTACTAACAATTAGCCATTTGATGCAATGCACTTATTGTGCATATACATGTTTTTACATTGTACTTGTATTTAAAAAAAATACATGCATGTAATTAATTTCTGTAAGCACATCTACAATTACACCGTTGACACCTAAACCCACTATTAAACCTCCACCAAAGCCGTTATATATGGGTACGGTTAGTACAGGTTTGGTCACATATACAGTCAAACCAAATATTATTCAGACACCAGATATCATTTTTTATGTTTTTCCAAGCGTGTGTAGGACACTATATAGTTCACTATAGCTCATTTATGTAAGTGAGGAGAGCAAAATTAAGTTAAATAAAATAATTAAGACTAAATATTATTCCGACACTTTGACCTGATCATGTGTTCTTCAGTGTTTTGTCTTTAATTGCTAATGCTCTTTTTACACACACACTGAACACACTGAAGCATTGCTTGGTCACTGGTTGAGCTAAACTGGTATTATCTAATTGTGTAGTTAAATTTAACAGCTGACAGATATTCAACAATTCATGTGTGAGACAGTCTAACAGAAGGATGGACAAAACCTGTCAAATATCAAGTTCATATTTTATTACCATTTTCTAAACTATAGCGAATAAACCGTGATAATGTGAGAAATGTTGATAGTGTTGTAATAAATTTTGGTTTGACTGTATATGTTTATCCAAGTCAAAAACACCTAATATAAAGAGTGAACAAATAGGTTAATTTAACTGTAAAGGTCTGTAATAACGCTAGTTCCCTAATTGTATTGTAATTTAATACAATTAAATCCCTGTGTGAGATGGAAATTTGTGGTATTTCGTTTAAACAATTGTTTCTTCTTAGTGTTTATTAATTATGTACATTTGAGTTTTATATTGCATGTTATTAATGTTAATTAATGCATTATGACCATGATTGTGTTTTGCATTTGTGTGACACTACGTGTAACTTCTATTTTAGTATTTACCTCAGCTTGTGAAGAAGCTACTTGTGATGAACTTTGATTTTAAAACATGCGTCTCTTTCACCGCCTTATATAGTTGTCATTATAGTTAATGAAATAATGTTTTTTTTATCGTAATTAAAAATAATAATAATTATGCTACTGCACCACAGAATTCACAAATGTATTTTGTACAGTGTAGGGATGAGCATTATGACCCGAGTACTCGGAAACCATGGTTGTGTGACTTTTAAAATATACACATATTCATTTTTCTTGAGTTCTGATTGGTTAGTGCTATCCAAACCGAAAAAGCGAACGAAAAGCGAATCACTTTGATAATATTATTTTTTTGCTGTATATATCTAAATAATAAATTTGGTTGAGTTAAATAACCCATTACTAAAGCGCTTTAGTTTACCGGTGTTCATTCAGTCTTCAGATTCAGCAATGTTCAACATTATTGATTTTGACCGCTAGTTATTCTTAATAATGCATCAATAACCCAGTGTTGTTTTTCAACAGTATGGTTTAATTATGTGCATGTGAAATCCAAAACAGGGCAAACGGTCAATTCATCTAATATCACATTACATGTTGGAGAAATGGAAAAACACAGGCTCGCTTTACAAAAGATGCAGTAAAATCTCCCACTGCTTCTGTCAAGTCTACAGTATGCAAGCATTATTCACTGGATGCTCAGGCACATTAATGAAATTAAAGATAAAGCGAAACTAGGCAGAATTGAACAATCATCTCGTTTAGACATGATAACAGACGTCCAACCCAGAGCCACAAAACACCAAAGAGACTGGAGTAAAATGCACATTTGATGTGCTTTCTAGTGAAGTCGAGCCTTCAGAAGATCCGGCTGCCGTCTGGAGAAGACCAAGCATTACAGATGTTGATATCATATTCGATATGTGCTGAAAATGCCCTGAACGTATTGATTTATTTACATGCGCATCCATCCGGCCTGCACAGCACTGGCACGGTCTGGGAAAACCCCGACACAACACTCACTGGAGAAAAGACTTCAGAAACAATTTCAAACTCTCTATTGATCCCACTGAAGTGAGTGGATATATATTCAGCGTCCCAAAGGCACATTTTCTGTGTCTCTTAAATGCAAACGGGGAAGAAAGGAATGAAAGAAAATAAAAGATGGTGCGCGGAGGCTGAGCGTCTGGTGTATATGAGGCTATTGATCCGAGCAGTGCGCTGGGAACACGGGGAGTGATGGATGCGCTCGCCGACAGCACTGGACAAACCTGTGAGCTAATGGCCACCGAAGACAATTACCCAGGCAGTGCTTCCTCAAAGCAGCACATTACACAATCTGATATTCACACGGGGAGACTCAGGAGTGAAGCGGGGAGACCACGGGCCAGAGGATCACTGATAATCAACATGGGAAAATCTCAGAAAAATATGATACACCGGTGTTTGCCAGATGAAAAGTTTATGCATCATCTTTTTTACTCTTTTAATTCCTTTTACAGGTGAAACTCGAAAATTAGAATATCGTGCATAACTAATATATTATATAGACTCATTACATTCAAAGTGGGATATTTCAAGCCTGTATTTGTTATAATTTTGATGATTATGGCTTACAGCTTATGAAAACCTTTTCACAATATTCTAATTTTGAATTTGGAGTTTTCACAAGCTGCAAGCCATAATCATCAAAATGATAACAAATAAAGGCTTACGTAGTATATCTGCGCAGCGCGTCTGTGTTGCACGTCACCACGTAGGCTCACTTGGCCGACGCTGGTCATGTGTGATGTGTGTGACGTGCAACACAGACGCGCTGCGCAGATATACTACGTAAACACACTCAGGCCGACGGAAAATATAATGAATAGTGGAATAAAGTCGTTAGTTTTGTTTGTTTTTTGCTCACAAAAAGTATTCTCGTCACTTAATAAACATGGTTGAGCCACTGTAGTCACTCTGACTATTTTAACGATGTCTTTAATAACTTTCTGGGTCGACAAGTTTCAATCCCTTAAGAAGCCTATGGAGGAGTGAGACAGCTCTCAGATTTCATCAAAAATATCTTCATTTAGGTTCTGAAGATGAACGAACAACACGAGGGAGAGTAATTACTGACAGAGTTTACATTTTTGGGTGAACTAACCCTTTAACACTACTGTATTGGAGTCATAAATGTACTCAGAGAGTACAAGTTGCTAATATATTTGATACTCAGTAAAACTACAAAGTAGCCAAAAAGATACTTAAGGACAGTAACTAATTACATTTACTCCAATACTTTACACTACTGTCTCACACTATGAAAATTGAACCGAAAAAGCTTCGTCCTTTAATTATATACATATAATTCAATTTCAAAACCCCTCACAGTGTATCATCACACACTGCAAACCTCCAACAAAACATCCCCCACCTCATTGGGCTTTACAACCTTTATTATTCATGTGAATATGTGTCTGATACGGACACTGTTAACAGTAAATCCCGTTATGGAAAACCAGCTTTGTTACAGTGAACTAAACCTACAACCATAAAAAAAAAAAAAAAAAAGTTCATTACTTGCAATAAAATAAACATTAACTAAATTAGAATATAAGAAAACAAACTTCAGCTAGGTGGCAAGGGAATATTTATATTTTTCGTTTAGTTTAACTTTATGTAGTAAAATAACTAAAACTTAAATTAATAAAAACTATATAGACATATTTACAAATAAAAATGATAAAAAAGACAACACGCACAACAAAACTAAATACTTCATATTAAGTTTAAAAAAGTAAAAATGGTGTGTATATATATATATATATATATATATATATATATTAGATGGTATACAGTACCGGTCAAAGGTTTGGACACATTACTATTTTTAATGTTTCTGTAAGAAGTGTCTTATGCTCATCAACCTTAATATATTTGATAAAAAAAATGAAAAAAAGCAGTAAGATTGTGAAATATTATTCCAGTGTAAATCATCTGTTCTCTATGTGAATATATAGTAAAATGTAATTTATTCCTGTGATCAAAGCTGAATTTTCAGTATCATTACTCCAGTCTTCAGTGTCACATGATCCTTCAGAAATCAGAATAATATTATGATTTATTATCAATGTTGAAAACAGTTGTGCTGCTTTATTTACTTTTATAACCCGTGATAATTTTCAGGTTTCATTGATGAATAAAAAGTTTAAAAAGAACAGCATTTATTTTAAATAGAAATATTTTGTAACAATACACACTACAGTTCGAAAGTTTGAGGTCAGTAATTGTTTTCATTTTATTTTATTTTTTTGTGAAAGAAATTAACACTTATTCAGCTTATTAACATGTGTTAAATTTATAAAAAGTGAAAGTAAATATTTATCTTGTTAGAAAAGATTTCTAAAATTAATATCGAAGGCTATGTGTTTAATATGTAGTAATGTTTGACACATTTTGTGTCGTGGATCCTTGCCCTTAAAATCCCACTGTTTTAAAGTATATTTAAATAAAATCATTATTTAATAGTTCACAATATTACAGGTTTTTTTTCTGTATTTTTATAAAATAAATGCAGGCTTGATGAGCAGAAGACATTTCTTTCAAAAACATATAAAAGTACATATACACACACCATCTAATATACGTCTAATATAAGTCTATGTGTATATATATTTATATATGATAAATATGTAAACAGTATTTCCAGCAAATCATTAAAATGCCTATATCAATGTCTATTTAAAAGTGCGTTCAAAACTTTATATGATTATATGAGGTGTCTATGTAACTACTATGGGGGGGGGGGGGGGTTAAGGTGTAGGAGTAGAGTCAATTATAGATCTACTTATAGATATTATTTACATGCAGATATGTTTTTTATTTAAATACAAATATAGTGTAAAAACATGTATGTACACAATAAGTGCACTGAACCAGATGATTAAACGTTTAAACACAGTAATTATAGACACTTAATATAAAGTGGGGCCAAAAGCTCTTTATACTTCAGAGGGACTGAAATATTAGCGTATGTTTTTCTTGAGTGTGTGTTCATGCCTGAGATCTTCATGCGGCGTTATCACAGTAATGTGCCAGTATTGGCCGAAGCGTCTCTGGCGGTCAGTGAGGTCTTCTGGAGCTGGTGTTGATGTATAATCAGAGGAGTGTTGTGTGTGGGAGGTCTTCTGCTTCTACACACACACACACACACACCGCAGGAGCGTTTGGACAAGAGCTGGATAACAGCATCCAGAGTAATCACACACTTCACACTGACATACGACTGCATGCACTGGAGTCTCTCTCTCGATTAAACCCACCGCACGTGCCTCTGACGCACTGAGATTCTGTGTGTGTGTGTGTGTGTGTGTGTGTGTGTGTGTGTGTGTGTGTGTGTGTGTGTGTGTGTGTGTGTGTGTGTGTGTGTGTGTGTGTGTGTGTGTGTGTGTGTGGAGAGGAAGATGGCGGACGCTGTGTATAAACCAAGCGTCTCCAACTTCTGCTCAAATACTGGTGCTAAAACACACACACACACACACACACACACACACACACACACACACACACACACACACACACACGTCAGCAAATGCATCTTTATGCCGTTGATGACTGATGTCACTTGAAGCATTTAGAGACAAAACAGTCCAGATTTTATGACCAGCCATGAAAAATAAATTGTTCACACAAAAATAATCATCACATAGTGATATTGGCTAAAACATCGATATTGTTCTCCACAAATACACCGATACTGCACATCAGTTAATGATCTGTTCTCACCCATACTGCTCAAAATGTCTATTGGTGCCAATTAGGGGTGTGCAAAGCAGCCGCTATTTGTATCTGTATTTGTATTTGTATTCGAGTAAAATTAAAAATAGGTGTAAAAATCGTAATCATAAAAAAAAAATTTGCGTTACACTTCTAATTTACGTTATGTGTAAGTATTCTTTAATTATATCCATTATAATAATTATGGATATGCAATATTGGTTGATGTTTTTCCATAAATCCAGCAATGAAACAAGGAATGTCATTGAAAAGAAAATAACATAACAGCCATTACCTCATCATGGTTAAACAACTAATAAAATACCATTGTGAACATTATGAAGCCTACAGCCTACACCTTGCTGTCTGCAAAAGACAGAGTAACTAATTACTGAGTAACTAACTAACACTAATGCATCTAAACATATATTATCTTCTGCAGGTTTCCCATGAATTACCTAGAGTCTATAGTCTAATCTGTGCCGCTATAGTTTCATAATGAATCAGAAATATTTCACAACTTCTCATAATAACAGAGAAGGTCTCTGATGTTCTTGCACCAAGTATCTGTCAAACTTTCCAACAATCAAAAGTGCGCTATGGCTTTGTGTCCTTAGCACATCCCGGAAGACTGAGATGTAGAAGAGTGTATAGTTGTTGTGGGAAGATGACTAGAGCATTCACTAGATTTGAAATGAGACACATTTGTAAAAAGTAGTTTTCCCGTCAGAATAAAAGCTAAAGGTTTTTTATCTCTTGCAAGTGTAGAAATTATAAGAAAAAATGTCCCCACTGTAGCATAAATTATTATTATTATTATTGGCTAATGGCCAATATTACCATCATACCTTGTCAAAAATAATAAATAAATAAAACTAAAATAAAGTTAGCATGCTACATATGGATTATCATCACAGCACTCATTGCTGCTGTACACTAGAGTCTCCTGTTTGAAGACCGCGGGATCTGATGACATGATGAAATTAATGCAATGCAAGTGGCTTTGGATTCTTGAGTGCTGTATTTAAGCATAAATGTATATATTAGAGCTTTAAAGTGATTTGGGCATTTTGGCAAAACAAATACAAGAAATAATTCAGAAAATGGCAAAACTTTCCATGCACGGTTCCTGCACTTCTTTCCTGCATGTTCTCAGATCAGCTCATAACATGGAGACACCTGATCAGCTACAGATATACACTCGCGGGTCTCTCCGGGATACACCAGAGATGTGTTAGGGAATAGAGGCTGTACTCACGCACTGAAGGCTCACACTCCTGCAGGAAACACTCCAGGATCACACGGGCCAGGAGAGCCGGGGACAGGTCCACCTGAGCGACACACAGAACTCATGAACACGGCGGGAGAACTGACCTGAGGCCCACATCAGTCCAACGACCCGCTGACCCCGCCTCAGAGGACTCGCCTTCTCCACCACAGCCACAACATCAACATTACAGTGATGATTGCATTCATTGTGCTTAAAATAATAATAATAATAATTTAGGTCCCATAAAAATAAAATAAAAGTCAATTTTATCAAGTCCCCTCGAGGGCAAATAAAACTGTCATATAATATCACATCACGTGATTTATTTGAAAATCAAAAAATATATAATTTTTCATACTTTTTATGCAGTGAAATTCTATAGTCATTAACAAACATGCATTTAAGCAATACCTAGGTTTGCAGAATTACTAATATTACTGTATGTATTAATACATACATACAGTAATACTGCATTTCTTATTAGTAATAGTGTGAGTTCTTTCTTTTGCATTTTTTTATTAACTTTTTCCTTATTGTATATTATATTTGTTGTTTTTTTTTGCTCAAATTAGAAATGGGCTAAACTGGATGTGTGGTCTTTTGAAAAATTCAGTATCCGTTACACACTGGTGTCCAATGACCCCCTGACCCCGCCTCAGAGCACTCGAAACACTACCACTACTGACGCTCCCGTAATACAGGGGGGTTTTTTTAAAGTCAATTTTCTCAAGTCTCTCTTATGACGACAGAAGTAAATAATATTATTTATTTTATTTTTAAATGTGTTATCTGTTGAAAAAAAATATATATATATATTTTTTTTTTACAGATTTGTTTTTAATTACCCTTTTCCAGTTTGTATATTATATTAGTTTTTTGCTTCAATGTCATTTATGAAATCACTATTCAACATGTTACACAAAATAATCTTTTGTATGCTAAATAATTTGTGGGACGCGTTTAAAACAATCCCCCCCCCCCCCCAATTTATAGACACATTATTGTCGACTGCATTCATAAAGCAATTAATCATTAATCCCAATTCTTACTGCAATAAATTATCAAACAAACATATTTGTTTTCAAATACAAAAATTTTAAGAACCACAAATGTATTCCCATGTGTATTCCCATTTTATAAAAGTTAATTTTTATGTTCAGTTTTTAAGCAGAAATTGCATTTTACTCTACATGGTCAAATAAAACCACTCATTTGAGTTTATGAGTTTAATCACCTACTTTCAGTAACCAAAAAATCACTTGTTTTAACAGTTTAAAGCCCCATTCTGTCACTCTTCATGGAAACCGCTGACGTAACGGCAGAGAGATGGATTGGGGAAGCGTTTCTCTCGGATCATCAAATCAAGAGTTTTATATGCATTTATATATAACACAATTACACAAAACATTCCTAATAATGGTTATGACATCAGTCATAACTAACTGTTTCCATCCACCTATTTCAAAGTGCATTTTTGGATATCGTATGAAAAAATGATGGATGAAAACGCCAAAATGCGCATAAATTCGAAAAATGTGCAAAAAAAAAAAAAACATATGCGCTCAATTGAGCCGAATTAAATACATTTAATATAAAACATTTATCTGACAATAAATTCCTCGATGCGCATCAAAAAAGACATGTGACTTTGCGATGGGACGGCATAACTGGACTAACCGGCCAAAAGTCATGTATTATATGTGAAATTATTATATACAGTGGCTTCTACTGCAGCAACCTCCATTCTTCTGAGGGATATTCACCACTAGTTTATGAGGAGGGATGATTTGCTCTCTGGATGGAAACGCGACAAATGTTGTGTGTGATATTTGATGCAAATGCTTTATACGCAGTTAAATTCACAACTTTGGATGGAAACATAGCAACTGTAGTTAGTTTATAGCATGCATGTGACGGGTCAACCGATTCTTAAAGTCCCCCTGTGATGAAAATCCAGCTTTTAATGTTGTTTATGTGTGTATGTGGTGTTATTAATCTGCTTTAACACACACCATGTGTAAGTTCATAAGTCGACAGCATTGCTGAGTATTTTCTGCTTAAAACTGCAGTGAACCAAAGACAGTCTCAAAAACACGGTTTGAAATCGCTGGTGTTTCTGACGTCACACACTACCTTGACCAATCAGATCAACGTGTGATCGTCCACCAGTGGATCTCTGAGTGAGTGAGTGAGTGAGTGAGGCGGGGCTCATTTGCATATTCATTAAACTGTGTAACCAATCAGATCAACGTGTGATCATCAACCAGTGGATCTCTAAGTGAGTGAGTGAGTGAGTGGAGGCGGGGCTCATTTGCATATTCATAGAACCGTGCATACTAAATGAGGCAAGGGTGTCGAGTTACATTCAAGATATTTTAAGGCATGAAGACTTTCTCAAGGAAAAACATTTAAATATGTAATTTTGGTGAGTTTTACGGGATACAATTATTGACTACAGTACTGAGAGAGTTAATAGATATAAGTACGGGGCTTTACTGTTGATGTAGGTTAAACCGTCTCGACTGTTTATGACTATGTATGAGTGAGAGATACTTTACAATCATACAGACTGAAAAGCAGAGAAACTTGAGGGAAAGAAAGCCTCTGCAAAACCAAGATGAGAATCTGGCTACGGTACAGCGAGGCCTGGAAGCGTGTGTAGAGGAGGTGAACATGCGAGAGCAGCACAGCTACGGCTCGACTATATCACACTAATCTAACAGCTCACTGCGATAACAGCCGCTGGACACATCACATACACAAATGCTTGTGTCACAAAGGGAATGAACAGATTTGCACACCTGTTTAATTATCCAATGTGCGTCTGATCACTTTGAATAGTTACACTCTTCAACACTTAGCCAAAGATGCATTACTTCCTGTTATCAATGTAAAGCTGCTTTGAGACTCTCTGTAATGTATGAAGCGCTGTAGAAATAAAGCCGACTCGACTGCACTCGCAACCTGATTACGTAATGTGTGGCGCATCACAGCTCGTGCTAGACCAGCATTTGTGGTTATAAAGTATATAAATGTTTATTTAGTTATAAAATGGCGGCTGGTTTGTCTAGATGAGACTCTTATTCCTCGGCTGGATCGTGAGAGACTTTGAAGCTGAAACTCACATCTGGACCTTCGACCCGCTGGACCATTGAAGTCACTATATGGAGAACATCTGGAGTGTGTTCCTCACAAACCTGCATTTCTGTTCCACTGAAGAAAGAAAGACATGAACATCTTGGATGACGTGGAGGAGGAGAGTAAACTATCAGGAAGTGTTAATTCTGAAGTGAACTCCTGCTTTAAAGCTGCAGAAACCACATTAATCGATCTCAAGGTTTACTGCTTTACACGATTCTGAGAGTAAAATCTCAGAAATTTCAGTAATAATCAATCTCAGAAATATCTTTATTCTTCGCAGAGATCACATTTAGTCTGTCTGACTCTGAACACAACACACTGATGGACTCGCATCAGGACGTAAGAGACAGAATTCATCATCAGCCTCACGTTTCATACGTACATGAGGACACACACACACACACACACACACTGAATAATGGAATTTGCGTGAGGTTTCCCGGCTTCATTCAGGTGCTCGTCCTCATCGTTTTCAAATTAATCATGAGTGGATCTCTCATCAGAGACGCGTGAGTAACATTTACGAAGATCTGATCACATTCATCATCCTTTAATCACGCTGGGACAGACACTGGGATCAGCCTGCGGGACTGTGTGTGTGTGTGTGTGTGTGTGTGTGTGTGTGTGTGTGTGTGTGTGTGTGTGTGTGTGTGTGTGTGTGTGTGTGTGTGTGTGTGGTCAGGCACTCACATGCACAGTAATAATTCTCATCAGTTGTTATAGTCTAGCTCATCTGGCGATATATATTGACCCATAAAGCACTACGACTATAGCAATTAGCAGAGAGCGCAGAGTAAATGTGAAGTAGTGCATTAAACTGAGTCATGTGACACTCTGAGGAACACCGTTCAAATCCTTCAGCAACAGGTTCACGATCACTCTGAGCTCAGTCAAGGGCCGGACGGTGTCAGAGACGATGAATCATTTAAACTCCAGCACATTCAAGAGTCTGACCTCCAGCGATGCCGGACACGACACAAAACTCATGATTTCGATTCACAAGGACGCGATTCAATGTGATTTTGATTTGTACAGTAAATGTCAACTTGTCTTTTTCTCTGAACTAATGCTATATAGAGGAACCCCGTTTTACTGTAATATTACATTATAAAATTAACAACTGAATTGCAAACTAACACTTAAAAAATTGTATAATAATAATTACTTATACTAGTTATATAATTACTTATTACTTATCTAGCTGATTATTGAGTTTATGGTCATTTAATGTGTTTTCTGACGTAAATGTGACTGTTCTCAAGCTTTCTGCAAAGTCAAAGTGCGGTTATAACTGAAGCGGTCTCCGCTGCACAGTGGATCTCTCATCTCTCGTGTCCGAGAGGATCAGCAGAACTGAACCAGCTCCTGCGCTTCCATCGGTGAGTGGATTCTGGCTGAATTAAACAGCTCTGATTGGCCAGTGCGACAATAGAGCATCACAGTCCCGCCCACAGCCCGAGAGAGCTTTGGTGCCGGAAGTAAATTTCCCATTCATTTCTCCCATTGACTTTTGGAAAAATCCGTATCTAAAGAGTTTTAGAGCATGTCTGAGGATAACCAGCTATGGCTGAACTCATAAGCATACAACATATCATTTTGAGTGAAAAAACGAAGAGAAAATCCAAAAAAAGGCAAAGGTACAAGACTGTGTACATATTTTCATTTCCAAGCGAAGGAACTACTCATCCCATAACCCACCGCGCCTCACTGAAGTCGACTGAAGCCAACCGCGAAAGAGCCTTTTGAGTGAATTTTATACAGTAAATGTGTAGTTAATAGCAGTTCTTTCAGTAATAATCGTGTAAATAAAAATAATAACATATTGTGTGTGTGTGAAAGCGGTTAACGATAGCGTTAGCAACATGGTGCAGCTCAGTCATCAACACACGTGTGTTCAGTCAGTGTGTAACGTTAGTTTGTGTGTTTATTTCAGAGCCCTTTATGACACAGGACACTCTGCTGACAGGACAGGTTGAGGTCCATGCTCATTTTCATGATGTTATAGTTCATCCTTAATTGTAATAACATTTAATGTATTTTCTTAATATCCACAACGAGTGAAAATTAAAAAGTGATGGTCAGCAAACCAGAAAGTGCACAGCGCCACCGGTCTGATGCATGGACCGCTGCATGGTCTGCTCTTGGACCGTCATATTCAGTTTATTAACTTGCCATGAATTATTACACAAATGTTCAGTAAATGCGAGGTATGCCTAGGCTTAATATTGTTTTGACAGTGGCATCATAAAATGCTTGATATGACTCATACCATATGAAGGCTACAGTAGCCTATCTAAAGTGAACGATAAGTAAGGGATAATGTAAAGCGAGGCGGTTGTAAGGCTGATTATGAGCCCGAAGCGAAGCCTGAAGGGAGTTGTATTCGCTATAACAACCAACTCGCTATACATTATCCCGCTTAGTACATGGCTATCTACCAAATAAATAAATAATTTGACACAAAATATTAATGTAAAAAGGAATGTATTGATTTAAAAACTATTTATATGCCTCCCGCTAAAGAAACAGTCCGTTCAGTCTCTACTGTTAGAATCCTGCTTCCATGGCAACGCTCTGTTTTTTCACGGACTTTCGCGGGGTTTACACGACATCCACCAATCAGATGCATCACTGTGGGATTGTTTAGGATTGTGGGTAATGAAGTACTTATCCAAGACATCGTGAATAAAACTAAAGGCATTTATCTCAAATCAAGGTTAGTGCCCCATGAACTTTTGGCGTTTATATGAGCATATACAATCGCTTAGTACAGCCGTTGCTGGTTTTAAGTCTACCATGTATGGTTACGCTTTTATGGCTTATACCCCAAATGTCTATGGAGAAACTGTATTGAATTTTTACTTCCGGCACCGGCTGTGGGCGGGACTGTGATGCTCTATAGATCAACAGATACGTCTGTGATTGGCTACATTTCTCACCGCTGCAAAGACACGCTGTACATGGAAACATCTGACGTTCTCCAGGGTTTTCTTGCTTAGCATTTGATCTGGAGATTTTTGAAACCCATTTATCCCCAAAAAATTACCAAAAATTAATTCTGATCAAACATTAATTAGCATACCCCTGGTTGAAGACCCTTGCAGTAGAACTTGTTTCTCAAACTGATAATAATTTAATAATAGTTTATTAAAACATTTACTCCATGTTTTTTTTTATTATTAGAACAGTAAACCTCTGTTATTAATCACTTTCTTTGCCACAAAAAAAAGGAATTGTTCAGTTTAACGCTTGAATGTAACTCGACACCCTTGCCTCATTTAGTATGCGTGGTCCTATGAATATGCAAATCAGCCCCGCCTCCACTCACTCACTCACTCAGAGATCCACTGGTGGACGATCACACGTTGATCTGATTGGTCAAGGTAGTGTGTGACGTCAGAAACACCAGCGATTTCAAACCGTGTTTTTGAGACTGTCTTTGGTTCACTGCAGTTTTAAGCAGAAAATACTCAGCAATGCTGTCCACTTATGAACTTACACATGGTGTGTGTTAAAGCAGATTAAAAACACCACATACACACATAAACTACATTAAAAGCTGGATTTTCACCACTTTAAATGATAAATTCAATTTAGATTGCCACCATTTTTGATGATACATTCCTATTACATTATAATACACAGACTCAAGGAATATTTAAATGGTAAAAAAAAAACCTGAATTTTAGTAAAAACGAAAGGGATTTCCTAGGCTCATACAGTAGTGACTGGAAGCCGTATCATAATTCCCCAAGAGATCTGTGTGAATCACACGGTTAAACACAGCGAGTGTGTGAGCGGGTCACCGGTCAGTGTTAACAGTAACATCCTCCACATCGCGTCTCTGGCCCTGAGCTCACGCCGCGAGCGCTTAGCGAAGGCTTGAAATAAGAGATGTAAACAGCTCACCTACAGAGATATTAACCACTGACCCTGTGTCAGTAACACAGACGCATTTATGAACGTCACTTATGATAATAACACTCAACTACTTTTCCATGAAGGATAATTGCACGAAATCATTGGTTAATAGGCAGAACCATTAGTCCAATTTGTATAAGTACTAACAGACTGGGACAACTCCAAATGAATCTTTCGGGTTAATTATGTTTGTGCACACAAGTCATTACCTGGTTGGCGAGCTCCAGCAGAACCGGGTCTGTGGGACGAGTCTGGGCTTCGCTACGGTATCTTCATTACCACACACACACAACAACAACGGGGAAGAAAGTCAACAAATGAGGAGAGAAGACAACAAGCGCAGGCCAGCCAGAACATGCCGGAGTCCCGATGGGTCCCAGACGTTCATTAGCCCAAACCACAGCGCACCACACACCAGCCGCTCCTAACCACAGCCAACCAGCGCTACTCCTGCAGGGCTCCGGCACACGGCACGTCACTGTGTGTCAGAGAACAACAGTCAGGAGTGTGTTTCCCGTACAGCGCCGTTACTCGTATGAGGAAATAGACTATAGTCACGACTGTTTCCCGAAAACATGTTGTTGCAAATTGGTCGTTCACCCGCGTTGGTTAATGACGTCACGCTGGTTATGGAGTGATAACTACTGTTAATGAATCCGTTTGAGATTTAATTAAAGAGACACTGTGTAGTTTAAGTATTATATTAACTAAAATCAATGTCTTTATTCATAAATATGTCCTCAATGGTGTACAATTACCTCTCCCAATGATCCGACTTATCCTCGTACGCGAAGAATTTCTTATCTTAATATTTACATGGGACGGGTGAGTCCACGCAGGCTTCCCTGTCGTTCCTCCATCTTGAAAAACTATAATAGCGGAGAGGGACAAAAAGCACCAGGCTAGCTCAGCGCGCGTTCGTCCAGAGCCGGCGTAAATTGAATTTAAACGGAAACGTGACCGGCGAATTAAAAACCGAGGGTAAATATCGGGATAGCTTTACCCAGGTGGAGAGAGCTAATGAAGGAGAAAGACTCTGAAAGGCACTTCCAGCTTTCTTCTCGACGGGTAAGTCAATGTTTCGGTCTAAATTACAAGCTTTTTTTAATTGCTTGGTTGTGTAGTTCATTATATAGGCAGCACAACAGCTGAACATGTAACGTGTAGTTAAACTCGACGACTCGCGCTAGAGAGCACTATTGGTTTGAATGCAAAATACAATTTCACCGCTAGATGGGGGAACTCCTACACACTGTCCCTTTAACGCACATGCTATCTGAGGAATATTCCTGTTATTTTGCTTTATTTCCAGATTCACTCATAGACTCGTTCTTACACTAGAGCTTGATCACACACACACACACTCTTCAGAAACTACACTTTACATCTCTAGACAAACTAAAGATGTAAATGACATTAGTGTGTGTTGTGAATAAAGACACAGATTGCACTGAATGTCAGCTTTGCTTATTCTGCTCAAGATCAGGATTTATTGAGTCACATGTCATGAACACTAGAGACTCTTCTAACCACAGGAGATCTGTCGCACACACACACACACACACACACACACACACCTCTGCGATGCTTATCGCCAGTGTTCGTCAGAACTATAGGGAAACACGACTCGCTGAACTGATGATAACGACAGAACTAGCGATTACAGTCGGTAGCGATGCTTCGGGAACACAGTCCTGATCAGCTGCAGTATCTACTCTCCTCACAGACCTTCCGATACTCAAGCTGGTGTTGCACACACACATACACCGCTCACACTCACATACACTACTATTCAGCTAAACATTTATAGCATTTATTGCTAATGTTTTGATTTTAAGCATTGAAATTAACATCAACTTAGATTAGTAAATATGGTAACACTATTACAATAAGGTTCATTAGTTAACATTAGTTATCTACCTTAACATGAAGTATGAACAATACTTCTACATAATTGTATTAATCTTAGTTAATATTAATTTCAACATTTACTAATACGTTATTAAAATCAAAGGTTGTATTAGTTAACATTAGTTAATGCTTGAACTAACATGAACACACAATGAACAGCTGGATTTTTATTACTGTAACGAACATTAATAAAGATGAATAACTACTGTAACTAATGTATTGCTCATGGTTAGATCATGTTAGTTAATAGATTAATGTAAACTAATGAACCTTATTGTACAGTGTTACCAATGTTATTCAATAAGGAAATGTAGACTATTTATTTACTTCTAAATCTAAATGAATGAGCAGATAATGAAGGACGATCATCATCATCATCATCACATGATGCACTGGTGTTCAAAGCTTCCCATGATGCAGAGGAGTTTGCATCCGCAGACGTGCTCTTGTCATGTGTCAGTGTTTTCATCATCATCACTGTTACAGTGTTGAGAAATACTCATGATACACAGGAATAATGCAAAGGATTTTTAATGCTCTCTTATTAATGTATTTGATCAGAGATGCTATCGGCACTGAGAGCAACAACATGCTTCGTCGGCGCTGCCAACTGGTTCATTGAGTAATCCCCAACATCAGTGGTGTATTGTGTGTATAAGTGTAATAAGCAGTATCTGTATGTTATATAGAGCACACCAGTGACGTGTGCGGGTCCTTACCTCTGATAGTATCCGCTGACCACGTCAGGAGCGTGATGTCTCGCGAAGCTGCGCTTCATCCGCTTCTGAAACACACAGCACTTTAGTTAGTGTGTAATGTTAATGGAGATATTTGCTTTTAAAGAAATAGTTTTTTAAGCACTACAACAAACGGCTGGTAGGAACTACACAAGCTTCCTCCCGGATTAGTGACATCACCAACCCTAGAATTTACATAAACCCCGCCCCCTGACCACGATTTATAGATTATCATGACAGAATATGCTAATCAATGACTAGAAGAACTACACATAATCTACATAAATTCATCAACTAATGTTCAGAAATGTCCTGTTCTTCTACATGTTGTCACTTCTTCTCGAGCCTCTCCATCTTTCTGACTCCGGTTTAACATAAAAAGCTAAAAGTTTTCGAAATTTTCAGTGTGTGTGTGTGTGTGTGTGAAGGAACTTTACAAGACTAAACATTAAAACTCGTACTGTGATTTCCAGCTAATTTAGCTACACTGCATTACTGTAACACAGAATGAGCGTCTGGCACCAGATGTGTGTGTTTAACACCGTCGTGTGTGTGTGTAGAAGTGTTCACTACCCTGTGCTCTCAGCCTCACTCATTTCCTGTTCTTCTAAACTACAACCTCTCGCTCTCCTCCGTAATGCGATTCAGCGGCGTCTCAACCCGAGGACGCTTAAAAACAACTTATTTAAAACCTACAGGAGTGATTCTGCTGAGACACGGGGAGTGAGTGACAGCTGTCAGCCGGATGATGAATGACTCTATTCTGAGCCGCCGTAACAGTGGCCATCGATCATCATCGCTGTCAGACGCGGAAAACGCCCGCGACAGCGCGAGTCAGCAAACATTTAGCACACGGACCCGCGCCACACGGGGAAATTATTATTGTCAGAATAATAATGGTTTAGCATAATTTATTACAGGTCCGGCAAATAAGCAGCGGCTCGATGTTATTAGACAGATGGAGAGGCCGGGTTGGCAGAGGTCCACTGTGTGTGTGTGTGTGTGTGTGTGTGTGTGTGTGTGTGTGGGTCGGGGGGGAATCCTCCAAACCAATCAGAGAGTTGGCAGTTCAATTACACAGAAATAAGGGGACATTCATCATTCAATTAGGCAGCTGTCAGGCCACACAAAGCAGGAAAACTTCTAACCTGGTACTCCTGGGAGAAGATGCTCAGAAGAGTGGACGGGGGAAGACTGGAACAAATAAAAGAAGGACAAAGTTAATTACCAGAGTGCATTGCACACAGACAAAGAGAGAGAGCGAGCGCGCGAGTGCTGTAAAGCCTGTAATCTGCAGGAACACGGCAGCAAGCGTGGCGGAGCGGTTCCAGACGAGCGCTCGGCTACGGGGGTCTGGGGGAGACGAGAGGAATATAAGTGTCCTCGCGTATGATTGGCTGTTGTGTCAGGTGAACACAACACACCTTTAGACCCCGTGCATTCACTCCATCACGGGAACAAAAGCACGCGCTGGATGAGAGAGAAAGGCTGTGTA
Organism: Phoxinus phoxinus; assembly: GCF_949152265.1. NCBI lineage: Eukaryota > Metazoa > Chordata > Actinopteri > Cypriniformes > Leuciscidae > Phoxinus > Phoxinus phoxinus. The sequence continues at coordinate 1,165,178 of NC_136888.1, forward strand.
CTTCGGGTGCAGTTCTGGGATATAAAGGAGACTAAAGGGTTCACACACGATTCTTCACCTTCATTCCTTCAGTTCATATCTCTCTCTTTCTCTACCGGTGTCCGTGACCCAGAAGCAGTCTTCGTCCAGTAGCCACACCTTCATTTTGCAATTTCTATTATGTCACGATTCAATATTGATCTCGACACTGAACTCATGATGCCATATTACTGCGATACTCCAAGATATATGATTTAAAGATTAGAGAAAAGTATTAAAATGCTAAATGTGATGCAACAGTGTGTGTGTAAATGAGCAGTTGGACTTGGTGCTGAAACCCAATGAACAGGACAATAGAGACACCAGAATAACAATATTCATGATTCTGAAGCTGGAAATACTGAATTATTGTAGATGAATATGCTTGATCTCTGTCACTGACTAGATATATTTATAATAATGTCGACACTTTTCACTGGTGACATCAGACATCTGGCATTATCAGGACACACACATATTCCCTCATTGCATTATTATACATTATATTCAACATTATACACAGTAGTTTAATGCAGAACTACAACTCTGAAAACTTGAGTTTTTTTTACACAGAAATGTAAATTTTGGGTTAACTATATAAAATACAGATTGTCTCTATGATACATATCGATGCATTTTTATATTGTGATATATTGTGACACCGCTAGTACTACACACTTCTGATGGATTGCATTTGTGAGTTTGTCAAATGTGCTCGGGAAAAAAAGGACGCTCAGGATATCGACTTGCCTATTAATTATGCACACATATTCCTCTCTCCCAATCACATCAAATCAAGAGACTAAAGCCACAAATCAGTTTAATGAGATATATTTGAGATAGTTATAATTATTTAATGCAGATCAGAAGCCTTATCGAGAGCATCAACACAGGTTTCCAACTCTGGAGCGCTCATTAATTGAGAAAAGCTAACAAAACTAAAGACAAAGTTCAAATTATGAAATATTCCCAATGACTCAAACACAGTCATAAGATCAAACTTAATAAACTGACATGCCATAATCTTGTTTTCTGCATGCTGGTTTCACCGTATGGCTTTGATTTGGCAGGTAGTTTTTCAAATATTAAGCAAATTTGTTTTTTTTTTAAAAGTCTAAGAAATATTTGAAAATCCCTGACGCATTTAAATCATTGTATTTATGAATATGCATTTTTAATGGGCAAAAAAAAAAATGCATTTTTAATGGGCAAAAAAAAGAGCACCACATTGTTGAGTCATTTCTAATTTTACACAACTTTGCTTTATTCACATTGGTCCCAATTTATATTAAGTGGCTTTATGTACTTACATTAAAATTAATAATTTGATACATTGGACTTATTGTGTACATACATGTTTTTACATTGAACTTATATTTTGCAAATACCTGCATGTAATTACAGCTTTAATTAAGTTACATTTGTAATGAGACTGTTGACTTCGCTTACACCTCACCTGTCCCTAACCTTACTCGCATCACACCGCACAGCAGACACAGCGCTTTACAACACAACATCAACACAATAACTACACCGTACCTGCACACAGTACTGAAAGCCACTTACTATAAAGTGGGCCCTTTACATTTTTCTAAATCATAAAAGCGCGTTTATTTGCATGATTAAAGGGTCAGTTCACCCAAATGTAAACTGTGTCAGTAATTACTCTCCCTCATCTTGTTCAACACCGTCAGACTTTCCTTCATCTTCGGAAACACAAATGAAGATATGTTTGATAAAATCTGAGAGCTATTCTATTTTAACTATTCATATAAGCTATAATAATTTTCTTCTGTGTGGGCCTCTGAGTGACGCAGGCTCACTATTGGCCAGCATCACACACATGACCAGCGTCGGCCAATAGTTAGCCTGCGTTCAGAAGCGCTGCGCTGTTACACTACGTGAACTCACTCAGAGGAACACACAGAATTATTTTAAACATTGTCTTTACTAACTTTCTGGGCCGGCAAGATTCAATTACAACAGAAGCCTCTGGAGGAGTGAGACAGCGCTCAGATTTAATCACTAATATCTTCATTTGTGAAAGTCTGACGGGGAACAACATGAGGGAGAGTCATCACTGACAGAGTTTATATGTCTGGCTGAACTAACCCTTTAAGCGTGCATATGAATGGCAAGTATGGCTATGTCCATGCAGTGGTTGAGTCTCATGGGCAGCTGGCGTGGGGCTGTGGGGGATGATGGGATATCGGGGAACATTCCCACTGATGGGCTTTGAAAAAGGAAACTTTCAGGAGATCTGCAGATCCCAAGGGCCTCCGCGCTCAACGTCAAACACCTGGGCTGGAAAACTCCTCACGGGCAGAATATTACAGGTGAGCTCTTCTCCTCGGCCCTGATTGGACAGAAAGAGCTAAAACCCAAAGAGCATTTCCACGTCATTTGATCCTCTCATGCCAGAATGTTCTGGAAATACAACACTGGTGTTTTTTTCACTTTATTCAACTGATTCTATATACTAATAATTGTTGATTGTGTTAGAAAGTTTAGCACAGAGTGAAAAGTTGTCATTTAGGCCTATATCATTGACTTTAAAACCGTTAAACCAACTATTTAGTTATCATCTATGGAAGCTTGTTTCCGGCACAGAATAAAAAATACAAATTCTCACAATTGCGAGTTTACATCTCACATTTCTGACTTTTTAACTCAGCATTAGGTAATATAAAGTCAGAATTGCGCGATATAAAGTCGAAATAGCGAGAAAAAAAAGTCAGAATTGTGAGTTTATTCTTAATATTTTATATTATTTAAAAGTTTATATCTCGAAGGAAATTTTAAGTTTACAACAGAATTCTTCACTACAGTTTTACTGTTTTCTCACTATATCTGACAGTGATGTTATTAATACTGTGGTGAAATCAAGTAAAACATAACCAATCCAAACAAAACCTAGGCTAGTGAAGGAGCAGAAGTTTAGACCAGTTATGTTAATTATGTTATTACTCACACAGGTCATTTTATTAGACGGATGAAGCTTGTGAGGTAACGCAGCGCTGTCACTCGCTCTACACTATCACACTAAACAGCATTTGAGTGTGTTAAAGTCATAATGTTATTCTATGTTAGTTTGTTTGCTATATGGAACTAGCAGCTTACTAGTTAGCTAGATCAACATTAGAATAACATACGGATCATATTCTAACATTTCATCATGTTGATCTATATAACATTGATTTGTTTTATGTACAATTGCTCACCTGTCTAATAAAGTATGTTCAAGAGCGGTGTCGCTGTCAAGTCCAAGTTAGTCGCGGACGCTAGCTCTCGGCATCTCGAAAACACCACGCTGATATTGAGCCTCGGTTTAGTTCTGCTTTTTTGTCCCAAAGTCTGCTTGCCATGATCCATAACGATTGAACGAAATAAGAACAGCGCGCCGCTAAATGTTACGCACTACGCAGTTGTCCACGTCTGTCGCCATGGTTATGCCATGGCTACGGCAGTACGAGCGGAAACCGGGGATAGCGCGGATATTGTGTCATTGACAGGCGACATTTTTTTCCGGGACGAGCCATTATTTAAAATTGGAATCTTTAAGACTTTTGGGATATAGGAAGTGCACAACTGCAGGACATACATCACACTGCGCAAGCGATTTTTGGATATTTTATTACAAAATTATAAACGCGGATATTGCGTCATTGACAGGCGAAATTTTATTCCAGGACGGGCCATTATTTAAAATTATAATTTCTCTGAAATAAAAAAATATTTGGAGACTTTTGGGATATTGGAAGTGCACAACTGCGGGACATATATCACACTGTGCAAGCGATTTTTTACAATTGTATTACAAAATTCTTACATATTGTACCTTTAATCATACGGGCTGGCAAGTAATGTCGAAAAATGTAATCGACCAACAATAAAGTGAAGCTGTTCATGACTGCAAAATCTCAAACAAAACGTGAGCGAGAGAAGAAACAACATGCAATCACAAAGTGTTGGCTCAGTGTTAGCAGTCAGTCTGAACACAGAGAAGAGCCAGCGTGAAGATCAGAGAGCATTCCAGTCCCAGGCTTCATTTACAACAACACTACGAGCGAGCCGTTCCGTGGAGAGCCCCGGCCTTGACCAGCACGCACACACACATCTGTTACGCCTCAGATGGATTACACACATAATGAGCCCTAATTGCTAAATCTGTAGCCTGTTGAGTTTAAAGCGAGGTAAACTGCCCTTAATATCTGTGAAAACAGATCCCTGTCAAACAATGGGCTGAACTTTGAATCACGGGCTTGTTTAGACTTTAGGGTCTGAAACGCTCTCGCATGAGTAAATACATCATCACAAGGACCTGAGAGAGACACTGCATAATGGCACAGTTTCTGCTTTCAAACACTATTGATGTGCACTATCCAATCACATTGCAGGCAGGGTTTGTCCAGCATTGAAAATTAATGCAAATGAATTGCTAATGCAGTTATACTCATTTTGTGTTTAAATGTGTTTTGCATCATGCAACTGCTGTACAATGAGCAATAATCCATAAAGCAATGTGCTCAATATTAGGGCTGAGCAGTGACACAAATTGCATTTTGATTCATGAGCTTGTGATTTGATTCAATCACATTTTAATGCTATTTGATTCAATATCGATTCATTTGGATATATATCAGGCACAATATACATAAATTTTTAACAACTAATTTGTATACAACATTTAAATTGGGCACATGAGATAATAATTAATAACTTTTTAATTACATAATTATGTTTCTACTCCAATTATTTAAAGTCGTCAAGAAATCAAAATTTACCCTATTTACTTTGTTAGCGCACCTTACTAATCTTGTGGTGAACAATTAATCTGTGCAAGTTCACAAAACATTTTTTGTCGTAGTAATATTTAATAAAAATCTGAACTTTGCTTCCGCTCTGCAAAGCCGTTTCTTCTCTGATGACGTCAGTTTGACGGCTTGGGTTGAATATATCTTTATATTTCAATTAGTTAATAATAACTAGTAGTAAAGAGGAAGAGACGATCAGTTCTGCAGCGATCTGTCACACACATTAAAGAGACACAAACACACATTTATTGACTAAATCTAGTGATGAATCTGACAGAATTTGAGAGCCGAGACAGAATTGGTCAATAGTACCATGCCAATAGTATCAAGATTATTGGATGGCAGGAGTTTTGTTCACACATCAACTGAAAACTGCACAGGCTAAAAGATTGATTAGGATATTGTTAACACCACCTTACTCAACATGAGGTCGCATTTGGGGGAGACACAAGTCATAATTTAAAAGTAATTGTTGATCAAAATTCAAATCAAACATCATCAAGTGATGTCCAAACACAAACACGTGCATATTGGAAGACTGCGGTGAACAAACATCATCTAAACAGCCTGAACTCAACGCAGAAGATCAATACACTCATCCGCTGAAACAACACAATCCTGTTTCCTGAGTCTCTACGCGTCGAAGCATTAGCTGAGTCGACACTAACCGCTACAACACACAGTCATATTCCATAAACTCGACAACGTTTCATCAGTCGGCATGAATGTGAAGTTATGCTGGTTTTCTCTCCTCTATTATACCGTATATCGAGTGAAGCACTTCTGGAAGAAGAACACATGTGGGCGGGGCTTAATTGTGTCTGTGGGGAATTGATTGGATGGTTGTGGTTTGCTATTGGCTGATCTCATGTGAGTGACAGGTTATAGCTCCGCCCACATCATAAGAGAAGAGAAGCTGCAAGAGGAACTTATTCTGAGTCAAGATTATCAACACAATAATGATGATGATGTGCACCTATAAATCATTCACAATAAACACTGCAATACTTCATAAAAACAAAGAATAGATTTCATCATGGTGACTTTGAAATACAGAGGCTCATTAGAAGGTCATCAAAGAGCTGATGGGCTCCAGCTCGTCATTCCCAACATGACAAAACAGAAGGTCTGGAAACACAAGAGCGCTTTGGGAATCAGCCGCTATCAGCGTAATTACCCGTCCTGACACTAATGCATGATGCATTCATACGCACAACTCTGCACCTTTCGGTTCGGTTCTGTAGACTTTATTAATCCCACACCGGGGACATTCACTTATACAGCAGCGCCACAGGAAGAGGGGAAAGTGTCATCGAACCCTTCATAACCAACCCAGTCAAAAAATGAGCATTACAATCGCAAAACTACTCAAAATAATACTTCTATCAGGATCATATCTTCACTTGCATCACTAAATAAAGAAAATAAGAAATGATACGCAGAACATCATCTCACCAGCTTTCGGTTAAAGTCTTTAATCATGGACTGAACCATTTCCAAGCGTGTCACTTTCACAAACTATTAATAATCAGAAATGGCAGCAATTAACCTAATGAATGCCACCTGGCTAATGGAGCGCCGGCACGTCATATGTTCTGATAATAATGAGCGCTCGCCGCAGAACGTCACATCCGTCACGGCGAGCGCTCATTTCATTCACAATGACTCTTTAGGAAAAGCATTTAATGTCAGAGTTGTTATTAGCAGGAGTTAATTTAGTGGAGTGAACTTCATGACATCTGTGAATGTAAAGTGTGTGTCCGAGTGTGTGACTTCTGTAAGCGCGTCTTATGAAGCTTTCCCCCCTGAGTCAATATTTATCACTAAAGCAAAAGCGCTTGTGTTTTTGCCTCGTGCTCTACATATGCAAATTGGGCTAATTACACATGCAGATAAGTGCAAAAGAACATCTGCCTCGCCTCCGTCGACATGAAGAGAAACAGTCAACTATGATGAATGTGACGTACATCAGCACAACAGAAGCTCGGTCCGCGACACACACACACACACGCACACACACACACACATCTGCATCTGCTCGACGGGGAACGCATTCACATGGTCTGAAGGTCTTGAGTGATGAGATAAACCTAACATTACACAGTTAAAATAAATATTTGTCAAATTAGAGTGAATGTGGACTGACAGTAGAGCCTCCTATTATTATTATTATTAAAGATCTGACTTTATTTCACGATTGAGGATTCTGATCAAACCCAGAAATGGTCTGAATAGCATGTGTATGAGAGCACGAGTGCACCTGGACCTCGCTGATTACCTTCTCTTTTCATTTGTGATTTGATGGACTCAAAAGGCAAAGATCAGATCATCCGATTAATAAATCAGTCAGTCACATTATCTGTGTCTGGTTTCTGGATTCTGTTTTATGACTTAATACAAATTTATAAGCAAAAATGGAAATCCAATTATGCATAAAACATTTAATTTAGCTTTTAAAATGTAATAAAATTTAAATGTAACTTTGTTATGGCAAAGTGCTGCAAAACAGACGTTTACTGTTAAAATGAAAACGCTAAAGAATTATAATAATTGCATTGTTATCATAATTTTCAGAAGTAGATTTGACTTAATCATCAAACTTGTATTCTGTAATTAATATTAACTAAGATTAATAAATGCTTAAGTAGTAATGCTCATTATTAGTTCATGTTAACTAATGAAGCTTATTGTAAAGTATTAGTGAGTTTATAAATACTGTAGATACTGCGGTGCACGGTTCACCGAGAGTAATCTATGAACTGAAAAGCGCTGTATAAATAAAGGTGACTCGACGTGTCCAGCTGTCGGAGAGGTTTCCCGAAACACAATCCCAGCGCTAATCATGATCGGCCGTGAAAGGCGGCGCACGGCGGCGGACTCGGTGACAGCGCGGGTTAGAGTTATTTTGGTCTGGCCTCGAAGAATCAACACCGCATTTTCTCCTGAAAACTGTCAGCAAGGCCTCCTTTACCCATCATGCACTGCGAGGGAACCGATTACACCGGCCCGAAGCAACGCTGCCGACGCTTGTGCCGTTCTGGGCAATTTGTTCCATTCCAGCACTGCAACTGATCCCAGTACACACACACACACACACACACACACACAGAGCTGTCAGTGCAATACACCATATGGTGAAGGTATTCGGGCTGTCAAATAAAAAAAAATATTTTGAATATTCATCAAATTTGTAAAATAATAAGTAAGTAGAAGTGTGTGTTTCTGGATGCCAGTTTGCTGTTGTGTGTTCATGTTCATTACACTGTGTGTTCTCAGGTCACTGATGCACAAACACAGTTTTATGCACTATAACCTAATTTTCCTTGCATGCACATTAAGGAAATTATATTTTATTTAAGAATAATTGTTTTGAAAAGTGAATGCACTTTAAAAAGTGAATATCATTTAATTTCAATAAAAGATGCAATGCTTGATTTGGTTTATATCTGCTTGTTGCGCTCGCTTGCGCCCTCTTGTGGGCATTCCTCTAACATTGAATATTGCCTTTAAAATTTGAATATAACGTATTTTCCGGACTATAAGTCACACTTTTTTTCATAGTTTGGCTGGTCCTGCGACTTATAGTCAGGTGCGACTTATATATCAAAATGAATTCATACTGACTGAGATGAACCAAGAGAAAACATTACCGTCTGCAGCCGCGAGAGGGCGCTCTAGTTAGCGGAGTTGTTCAGAAGCGACACCGAGGAAGAACTCATGGATTCAGTGTTGAGGAGTGAGATCGGGAGCTTGGTGAACTTGCTGACCGGTAACTTGGACTCGCTGGCTAATGTTAGTTTAGCCTATTCAGCCTCAGGTATATGTTCTGTGTGCTGTTGTGCAGCTGAATAACTGTTAATGTGTTACGCTAACACACCGGACACTATTCAGCTGTTGTTCTGTGTGCTGTTGTGGAGCTGAATAAATGCGACTTATAGTCCAGTGCGACTTATATATGTTTTTTTCCTCTTCGTGATGCATTTTTTGACTGATGCGACTTATACTACTGAGCGACTTATAGTCCGGAAAAAACGGTAATTCGAATTTTGCAGATATAAAAAAAGACATTCAATTTAAATGTTCAGCCATTTTGACAGCCCTAGAAGGTATATTGCCATATATATTGCCTAATACGATTGGCCGATGTGCAGGAAACTTTTATTTTGAATGTTATTGTCTTTTATCCACTTTCAAACACTTCTGTCCTGATTTCTTTGAGAGAAGGGTCTAAGGCCGGGTAAATGTCTGGGCTTTTCGGATCTGTCAATCTAATGGAGGAAATAAGCTCATGCTATTTACACACAAGTCATGACCGAGACCGTAGACAAGTGAATACAATGAAACCGCGTTAACCAATCACTAGGGGTGGGAATCTTTTGGTACCTCACGATTTGATTCAGAAGCAAATTTCGCTTCTATATGTGCATAGATTTGATTGTAGTTTACCGTTTTGTGTTACTTTTCTTAGTTGACTTCGGTAGACAGTTTAATAGCTCTAGAAGGGAAAACCCTCCTGAATGTAAACCTGACATTTATTTAGTTTTTCTTCCCATTTTAGTCAACCCAATATTATAAAACAAATGTCCTTTAAGCTGATCATTACACACACAGGCTTATGTAATAAAGCAAGGCAGGCAATTTTATTTTATATATTAAAAATAGGGACAAAGAAGTGAATTACAAACAATAGGACAAATACAATAGAAAAAATATTTAAAAGAATTCAGGTACAGTAGCATAGGTTTATTTAACTGCCCTACTACCGACATTGAATAATCAACTATAAAAATAAAACACTCTGTATAATCTTCAGTGTATGAATTAAATATACATTGATTAGCCTAATATTGAAGATAAAACCACTGGCACTGCTCCCCTGTACCTGAACTCATTACTTATGACTTATGTGCCATCCAGAAACTTGCGCTCTGCAAGTGAGCTCGTCTTGTGGTGCCATCTCAAAGAGGCACGACATCTCTCTCTCGGACCGTCACCATGACTGTTCCCTGCTGGTGATGATCTGCCTAACTCAGCCAGAGCTGCTGAGTCCGGAGCCATCTTTAAGAAACTGCTGAAGACGTATCTTTTTCGGCAGCACTTGAGCACTTGATCCAGTACTACTAACACTAACACTTTCTTATCGATTATTAAAAAAAATATTTTAAAAAATTGCATTGGATTGTACTGTGAAGGGTTATAGCACTTACATACTGTTGTTCTACTGCTAGTTTAATTGCTTCTATTGTCTCTCATTTGTAAGTCGCTTTGGATAAAAGCGTCTGCTAAATAAATAAATTAGTAAATGTAAAATATATTTTTTATTAACATTAAAGGGACAAAAAGTAGGAATTACTCCCATCTAGTGGTGAATTTGTATTTTGCATTCAAACTAATTTTGCTCTCCAACGCCTCGCTTTTTCAAATGCGCATTGCATCTACGGTAGGCGATATGTACCAAAAAGCTTTGACAGAATGTCTACTAATAAGCACTTCGTCGAGTTTTCCTTCAGGTGAACAGGTGTGTTATTTCAAACAAACTGCAACATGACAACAAACAAACGAATGTTACAGTAGGGCTGGGCGATATATCGATATAAAAAATATATCGATATATTTTTAGATGCGATATGGAATTAGACCATATCGCATATATCGCGATATAATTCAAATTTGCACTGTGATCTTCGCTACAAGCTGCTGCGTGCTTTTGTAGCAGTCTGCGTCTCAACAGCCCAGTGTACAACGCGACAAATACTCACATTAAATGTTTACGCAGAGGAACAGGACACTGCAGTTCTCAAAAGTTCATTATTTGCATGTGCTTTAAAGCCTTGCCGGTTAAACATGTACATCGCTGCTGATGCTCTGTTCTAGCATGCGCTTATCTGAGCGCAAACAGCCGATGCGCGCATGCACTAAAAGCCTGTCTAACAGCGCCTGGATACTGGACTAAGTTATCTTTCGAGTCTTATTGCGCTAATACTGTCAAATACACACAAGGTTTATATAAACAAAGTTGGTTATGTCTAAACTGAAAGCAAACCGAGAAAATTGAGAGAAATCTGCTTGTCATATGCGTACATATTAGACGCACGCTTTCAGGTCTTAAAGAGACAGTAGCCCTAATAGTAAACATGATGCTGCTTGTCCTTAAAGGGATAGTTCACCCAAAAATAAACATTTTGTCATTCTTTACTCACTCTAATGTTGTTCCAAACCTGTATTCATTTATTTCTTGTGCTGAACACAAAAGAAGATATTTGGAAGAATGTGGGTAACCAGACAGTTGCTGGTCCCCATTGGAAATAAATATAGAAGTCACTGGGGAACATCAACTGTTTGGTTACCCACATTCTTCCAAATAACTTCAACAGAAGAAAGAAACTTATTCAGGTTTAAAACAACTTGAGAGAGTAAATGATGACAATTAAACATTTGGGGAGAACTATCCATTTAATGTTAATAAAACAACAAAACACAGAGGACATCACACACTGCTCTTGACTGAGAACTTTAATAGTAACTTTAATAAGAATCAATGTATAATTTATACAGTGAAGTCCATATTTGGCTTTGACTTTTACTGAACATTTGCTCTCACTTTGCGGAAAAAATAACGAGATATATATCGTATATCGATATTCAGCCTAAATATATCGGGATATGACTTTTGGTCCATATCGCCCAGCCCTATGTTACAGTATGAATTACTGACTGTGAAAAACGTGAAATATTGTAATTAGTAGTTATGCCCAGGGTGCGATTTGTGAAAAAAACAATGTTTTGGGGGATGTTTTGAAACATTGTTATTCATAAAAATAATTCATGAGAACATGAACTTCATCACTGCATTTGCAGGAATTGTAAAATCTTTTTTCTTATTAACTGAAGTAGCCTAACGCAATATTTTTACTCCTAAAAGCTTATAAATAATAGCTTATTAATAGCTTATCTTTCCCCACACATATGAACTGTGATCATGCAATAACGTTAACTTTACATCGCGATGCTGAGCTACAGTGAAATGATAGAAAAGACATTTTCTGTGATAGCAATTCCCCTCATTCGCGCAAACTGGAAGCGCGAATGAGGCTCGCGTCTACCGCGCCGCGCTAAACACCGCGCCGCAGGACCTCTAGACGCGCATAAACACGTCTTTACATTGAAATCACTCGCGCCAGACGCTCAAGAGTGAGTGAGTAATAATTTTTAAATAAAATTGACTTTAATCAAACCACGGATCCGTGATAAGTTTTGTGATCCGCCTCGCCACTATGTAGTAGCACTATGATCACTTGAGGATACATTTATCCCCACTTAGTACTTTTTGTCCCTCTCTGCTATTATAGTTTTGCAAGATGGCGGAACTACATGGAAGCCTCCGTGGACCTACCCGTGCCATGTATATAAAGATAATAAATTCTTCATTTATAAGGATAAGTCAGATAATTGGCCGAGGTATTTGTACACCATTGAGGACATATTTATGAATAAAAATATTGATTTTAGATAATAAAATACCTAAAAAGATACTTAGTGTCCCTTTAATGAAAAGTATGGCAACAGTTTATAAGGCTGCTGTCACTTTAAGAATGAATGCACGGATCTAATATACTGTTACACGTCCATTTTTTTCGCCGCTAGGGGTCGCTAACCTCTTACAATAACACAGGCCTAGGTTGATGACGCAGTGACGAGCTGAATGCTGAGACTTGCTGTCAAGCTGATGGATTTAATGATGTTAATGGATGAGTGAAAACATTGATGTTTTTTAATATTACAGTGGTATGAAGCAGGTCGCGAGTGCTAATAATGGACAGATATCACACGTGACAGATATCACACGCGAGTCCCGCGGAAAAAGGATTAATTCTACCGAACTACCCACAAGTGCTGAATTACTACTCAGTAATCTCGCACAGGTGTGAGGTAACGCAGCGCTGTTCACTCGCTCTAACGTTACGCTATCACACTAAACAGCATGTGTTGAAAGTTATAATGTTATTCTGTTATAATGTTATATAATGTTATTCTATGTTAGTTCGTTTGCTATATGAGACTATAGCAGTAAGCTAGATCAACATTAGAATAACATACGGATCATATTCTAACATTTCATCATGTTGAGCTATATAACATTAATTTGTTTTATGTACAATTGCTCACCTGTCTAATAAAGTATGTGCAAGAGCGGTGTCGCTGTCAAGTCCAAGTTAGTCGCGGACGCTAGCTCTCGGCATCTCGAAAACACCACGCGTATATTGAGCCTCGGTTTAGTTCTGCTTTTTTGTCCCAAAGTCTGCTTGCCATGATCCATAATGTTTGAACGAAATAAGAACAGCGCGCCGCTAAACGTTACGCACTACGCAGTTGTCCACGTCTGTCGCCATGGTTACGCTATGGCTACGGCAGTACGAGCGGAAACCGGGGATAGCGCGGATATTGTGTCATTGACAGGCGACATTTTTTCCGGGACGAGCCATTATTTAAAATTGGAATTTCTCTGAAATAAATCTTTGGAGACTTTTGGGATATTGGAAGTGCACAACTGCGGGACATATATCACACTGTGCAAGCGATTTTTGGATATTTTATTAAAAAATTCTGACATATTGTACCTTTAAAGAAGTGTAACACTTTAGAGAATCAATTTTTGAAATGTATAATCGATAGAATCGCGATTCATACACAACTCGCTTTTTCCCAACCAATCACAATCGTCCATTGCTGTGCCTTGTCCCGAGTACTCGGGTGATTCTGAGTTCATGAAAGAGACACATGTGATGGGAAAACCCGTCAGATTTAGCAGGCCTGATAAAATGAGGCTGGTTAATGTCAGCCGTTGGATTAACAGGCATGTAATGGGAGGATAACGGGGCAGATGAGCGATAAATAATCAATGAGGAGCGTTTGTGTCCCGAGCCTTGCCATCACAAACACTGCGTTCCCAGCCAAGCCATCAGCATATCAATGGCACACCGCGGTTAACTGCGCAGATCGCGCGGATAAACCCCGCCGTAACACACAAATTAACAAACGCTTGACATTTGCTCGACATCCATTATTCTGACACTTCTTCAGAATTTCAAAAGCCTGAGTGCATCCTTAATCAAAATTCATATTCCCCAAGCGAGCCACTGGCAACATATTGCAGCCCGCCTCGGCGCTGATGAAAACGGCACATTAGGGCCGCTTCAGACGCATTAAGGGCCTTGGCATCGGAGGCTCCGCGCTCGCACACGCCCAGCCGGGGAGCATCTGCCCGCGCCAGCGCTCTCACACACATATGCACACTGGGAGGAATGGCATTTTAAAGAGGGCTGATCATTACACCCAGATTCATTCATGGGGTTGTTCTCTCTCAGGGGAGGAGGGAGCCGGACCAGCGCGCTTCATTTCCAAGTCTAATGTTCAGGAGTCGGGGACGGCCGGCTGATGGCGCGGCTCATTGTGGCCGCTGGATTAGCATGCGTGTGCATTGTGAGACGGGCGAGTGACAGCACCGTGTCGGATCGGGGGTGCCGTCAGAACAGCCAGCGCTCGGGCCGAGAGAGCCTGCGTGACAGATGCATTCTTATCCTTATTATTAAACATTTTAGAACATGATTAATTATTTTTTTAGATAATATTAAAAATATTCTATGGAATACTAAGGATACGGTCTCTAATGCTGCTGCACTTTAAACTAAACCAATGAAAATGATTTTATATTTTTCCATTAAACATTTTAGAACTTTATTTTTAAAGCACTTTAAAAACATCCAAAGTGCTGTACAGAAAAATAAACAAAAAACATAAAACACATACTTTATGTAAAGCATTTAATACAGATAAAACAAATCAAGAGACATAAAACAGGAAAAATAAACATACCGTAAAAACAGTAAAATAAATAAACTAAATGTCAACGTCAGGTGTCAAAGGAGAAAGCGATCTAAAAACATGATTATTTTTTAAAATCATATTTACAAATATTATATGACTGACACAGTATGTATTAATGTGTTCTGATGTATTATCTGATGTATTAATAAGCTGCTCAGATATATGCACTTTAAAGAAAACCAATAAAAATTATTGTATCTTTTTCATTAACCGTTTTAGAAAATGATTAACTTTTTTTTTATCATACTTTCAAGTATTCTATGACTGACACAGTATTTTGATGTATGAATAACAGCAGTGAACTTAGTACAACTGTAAATTTACAACAATATGTCTCTCTTATTTTCTTATTTTTTAAACATTAAACCGGCAGGCCTTTATGTTGGGGGGGAGCGTATAGCTTCTCCTTTGTTTGCAACAAGTTTATAAACGTTTCGCATTACAAATCTAGTGGAGTCTCATTTCCAAATGCACGTTATTAGTAACCCTAACTTTTATTGTGATTAGTTGGTCAGCCCTGCTGCATTAGCGGTTCTGTCATACATCATCTTGTTAGTGTGCAACAGTTTCCTGCAGACAGAGCTCTGGTTACACGCCGGGAATGGAGACTTTCTGAAATAACAACAATGGCTTCCAGGACAGACTTGTCCACATCATAAAGCAGAGCATCGCATGCATGTATTTGTCACACTTGTATCCAAAGCAAACTGCATTGCATTTGAGGGGATTATCAGCTTGTGCATTATCTAAACTCATTTTCATGATTTATCATCGCAACTTTTTATCTTTTGTCAAATCAACATTTTAAGGCAACTTACTTTTTTAAGTTACACCAACAATATTTTTTACAGTGCAGAATCACAATAGATCACTCAGTTCACAAATGACTCCCTTACTGAATCGTGAATAAATTTGCACGTCCCTTGAAATGAACAGTTTTACTGTAATGTATATAGAAGGTGATGAGATACATCAGTCCATTTAATACTCCCTTAAAACTCATCTTTGATCACCAAAATGACAAACGGTTTTCATGCCTTAAAATATCTTGAATGTAACTCGACACTCTTGTCTCATTTAGTATACGCGGTTCTATGAATATGCAAATGAGCCCCGCCTCCATTCACTCACTCACTCAGAGATCCACTGGTGGACGATCACACGTTGATCTGATTGGTTACAAGGTAGTGTGTGACGTCAGAAACACCAGCGATTTCAAACTGTGTTTTTGAGACTGTCTTTGGTTCACTGCAGTTTTATGCAGAAAATACTCAGCAATGCTGTCGACTTATGAACTTACACATGGGAAATTTAGATTACAATTGTAAAGGACAGATTTTGGGGAAAGATCAAATGCATTTCAATCGATATGCTTCTGTGGAAGACACTCGTTTGCATTATTGTAACGTGTAACAGCTGAATTTGAGGTGAAAAACTACATTACCCATGATGCTGTGCAGAGATTCCACCAATTAGAGTAACGGTGAGCAAATTGCACAAAAATAGCTCTTTAGCTCCGCCCACTCATGAATTGTTGTTCAATTGTATACGCTTCACTATTATCATAATTATTAGACATGCTTTTTGATTACTAGAATTTATTTTAACCATTAAAATGGAGTATGGGAAATTTAAATCACAATCCAGAAAAATGTAAATGGGAAAAGACAGAAATTGGGGGAAAAATAAGTAGTATTGGATAGGGGCCTATAAAGGACAGTTTCCAGTGTTGAGGAGCTGATAAAGCATGCAGATGGGATGAGTTCAGGCCGTTCGGTGTTCCCAGCAGTGACAACACGGATGAAGAACATCAGAGGACAACACACACACACACACACACTCCTCTAGTGTTTACCCAGGCCCGTGGCTCTCAGGCGGGGGGGTATTGGCAGGCCTGAGCGCACGCTAAGAGATGATGGATGGCCTAGTCGATATGTTGTGTCTTAAGAGCCCGATTCCCTGCCAGTCCAATCACGAGGCCTCCAGAGCGCGCTCAGCTGATTGGACGAGCCCAACCGTTCTGCAGGCTGTGACAACACTACGTCTGTCGAGCTTAGCGGGGGCTAATCGATCGTATGAGCTTCTGTGGAAGACACTCGTTTGCATTATTTAACTTATTTTTAAAATAATCATGCATTGCTTAACAGCTGAATTTCTGGAGAAAAACTACATTACCCATGATGCTGTGCAGAAAATTCACCTATTAGAGTCAAGGTGAGCAAATTGTGCCAAAAGAGCTCTTTAGCTCCGCCCACTCAGGAATTGTTGTACGGTTTCATAGGGCCCTAAATATTTTTTTGTTGTTAAACTTTACATTAATTATTGTTAAATTGTAAAAAATTCATGATTTTAATGAAGTAGATGAGCTTTTTAATTACTACTATTTAATTTAACCATTAAAATGGAGTATGAGAAATTTAAAACAGAAAAAAAGGAATCCAGATAAATTAAAATGGGAAAGGAAAATCTAACAGATTTTAATCGCTTGTATATGCTTCTGTTGAAGACACTCGTTCACATTATTCTAACCTATTTTTAAAATAATCATGTTTAACAGCTGAATTTGTGGTAAAAAAAAAAAAAAAAAAAACTACATTACCCATGATGCTGTGCAGTGATTCCACCAATTAGAGTCACAGTGAGCAAAATGCACCAAAAGAGCTCTTTAGCTCCGCCCACTCATGAATTGTACA
The DNA here is from genome assembly GCF_949152265.1 of Phoxinus phoxinus. Classification (NCBI taxonomy): domain Eukaryota; kingdom Metazoa; phylum Chordata; class Actinopteri; order Cypriniformes; family Leuciscidae; genus Phoxinus; species Phoxinus phoxinus. The sequence continues at coordinate 1,182,588 of NC_136888.1, forward strand.
ATTGTTCACTATTATCATAATTAATTAGACATGCCTTTTGATTACTAGAATTTATTTTAACCATTAAAATAGAGTATGGGAAATTTAAAACAGGAAAGAAAGAAAAATAGAAACCAGAAAAATTACCAAAAAATACAAGGACGAATTTGAGAAAAAATAAAACTGCTTTCAATTGATTGTATGTTTCAAGATTCAAGTTTGTTTTAATTTATATAGCACATTTAAAAACAGCAAAGATGGCTGACCAAAGTGCTGAAAAAAACACAAGATAAAGAGACAAGGGCAAACCACACAATCATGGCAGAAGCTCACAATGAATTAAAAGCTAAAGGAAAACAGTTAAACAGTTAAAGCTTAAAGCGGTTAAAGACTGTGCCGATCTGATGTAAACCGGAAGGCCTAGGGCCGGCAATATGCTTCTGTTGAAGACACAAATTATTTTGTGTCTTATTTTGTTAATTTATATAAAAATTATCAAATTATTTTTTTAATATTCATGTTTAACAGCTGAATTTGTGGAGAAAAACTACATTACCCATGATGCTGTGCAGAAGATTCTGCAACACAAGTCTGTCATATTGGCAACACACAATTACAATGAGAACATTATAATAATTGTGTGCTTGGGACACGACTTCTGTTCTTGTAATCAGGCTCTATGATATAAAAACCTGGATTTAGATTTATCAGCCAATATATCGGTTATCAGCTTTCAAATATAAAGAATTAGCCGTATCGGCCTACATTTTTATATCGGTGCATGCCTAAATAAAAGTTTGCAAGCTTGTGATTCGCTCTGTAGCCGCATGGTTTGATTCATAACTTATAATAACGAAGCTTTTTAAATCCCTTGAATGGAGAAAATCATTTGAAATGTGTCTGTAGTTTGAGTGGTGCTTCTGGCCATGACGTGTGGAGACAGACCCCAGCGCCAGCGCCAGCGAAGAGGCCATATATCAGGATATTCCAGGAGGACTATGGCATATAAAGCAGCACATCTGGGGCACGGGACTAATACACACTCTTCTGTGTTGTGCTGACGCCAATAACAGCGCAGTATTCCTGCGGGACACACTCGCGCTGTGATTACTGCGCCAGGACAACACCAAGATCTGCTTCATATGACTTTCTAAGTGACCTCTGAAGAAGCTCAGGGGTCTGACGGGATTACATGTGTAGCATTCAATAAAGACACGCGCTCAGTGTCACCGACACAACACACACACACACACACACACAATCAACATATTCACCAGATTATTGGATATTAGATTGATGAAACACACATGAGCTCCAATGTGTCAGGATTTTAGTCCCTGGATATTTGATCTAATGAAACATCACAGTAAAGACTAAAGAGGACATTATGTTTATGCTGAGTGAGCATATTCTTTAAATATAACATGTCGGAAACATAACACATCTAAAATATCACACACAATTTTTTAATTAGCTTGTATTAAAATCACATTGACAATAGTCACCATGCTGACCAATCTTGCAGTTTGATGAACAGCTGAAGACACCCGTGTGTTTGTGGCGTGAGTGTGTGTGACGCTCTTACTGTGGAAACTGCGTCTTGAGTGTGTCCATGCACTGCCGTGTGGGACGCAGATGCTCGATGAAGCGGCTCACGCTTCTGTACTCGGCCCTGCAGATCTTCATCTTACTCTCCTGCTTTTCTGGAACACAGACGAGAGAGAAAACATTACGGAGTTATTTATTCACGATTATTACACGGCTCTGTTGAATGCTTGATTCTGATTGGTCAATTGCTCATCCAGCGGTGTATTACTCCCAGATAACCACAGAACACCGGCTCATCCGGGTCACTGGAGTCCGCAGCGCTGTACGCTCGCTGGGAACGGTTTACTTCGTGGAAGTTTTGCATTTGGTGAGCTAATAAAATATTAAAACTCAGACAAATCAAATTGTGTACAGATATTTAATTATGTCATCCAGCTTCGTGGACTCGCTCTCTCGCTTCATACAAACGCAGCGGCGGCCATTTTATGTATTGTTTCGTACACTGTTGGATTATAAGATACACACAGGTACGATTTTAAAACGGTTTAATCTGAAATCAATATCTCTGATCTCCATGATTATTAATGTGTTGTAATGCTGTGTAATAAGTGTTATGACTAGGGCTGTAAACGATTCATCGCGATTAATTGAATCCAAAATAAAAGTTTGTGTTTACATAATATATGTGTGTGTATTATTGTGTATAATTAGTTTGTATATATAAATACACACACATGCATGTACATATTTAAGAAAAATGTGTTATTTATATATAAAATAGTTCTATTTATATATAATATAAATCATATAAAAATATATATGCAGTATATAAATGCTAATATTTCTCAAATATATACATGCATGTGTGTGTGTATTTATATATACAAAATAATTATACACAATACACACACACATATATTATGTAAACACAAACTTTTATTTTGGATTCGATTAATCGCGATTAATCGTTTACAGCCCTAGTTATGACTGTATACCGTATCTCTTAAATGTCCGTCTAGTTTGATCTCGCCGCTGAAACTGCTCTCTCCACGGAAGCTCTGAGTTTAAAGAGCTAGGCTAATACAATATTTCAATCAGATCAATATTTCATGTCTAATTATTAACTTATGTGGCAAGTAGCAGTGTAATAAGCGGGATAATGTACATCCAGTCGGTTGTTATCTCAGAATAAACCCCCTTCAGATTTAGTATGCGCGGTTCTGTGAATATGCAAATGAGCCCTGCCTCCACTCACTCACTCACTCACTCTGAGATCCACTGGTTGACGATCACACGTTGATCTGATTGGTCAAGGTAGTGTGTGACGTCAGAAACACCAGCGATTTCAAACCGTGTGTTTGAGACTGTCTTTGGTTCACTGCAGTTTTAAGCAGAAAATACTCAGCAATGCTGTCGACTTATGAACTTACACATGGTGTGTGTTAAAGCAGATTAATAACACCACATACACACATAAACTACATTAAAAGCTGGATTTACACCACAGGGGGACTTTAAGTTAATGTCAACAGTTAGGAAAGAAAACGCACGGGTAAATTGGATCCATGGATTCGGCCTTAAAGGCACACTATGCAAGATTTGTACCTTAAAGGGGTCATAGACTGAGAATTAAAATGTTTCTTGATCCTTTGACAGTTAAGAGTTCGTTATACTACAAAAAATATCCTGTAAGTTTCAAAACTCAAAACCTTCTTGATATTCCAAAAACTGCTTTTATTGAAACCAAGGCCAGCAAACGACAGGATCTGAGAAGTGGGGACTTGTGACGTCACAGGGCAGCTGTAGACCCGCCTTTGCAGAAGAACATCAACGCCTACGTCAAATCACCGCGTCTTTGGCCCCGCCCACTGCAGCGTTAGTGAACCGTGACACGAGAACGAGACAAGATCGACACAGGATCAACACCATTACCTTCCAAACGATCATAATGCTAGGATAGTGTGTGTGTTTTCCTACAATGTGAATCAGGGTGGGAAATTAGCACCCGCCACCCGCCGAGGGCAGGTACTTTTTCAAAGTGGCGGGTCACTTTGCCGTGTATACCAGCCACAGTGGCGGGTGGATTATAATAATGCTGCGTTCGCACCAAAAGAGTTCGCAAAAATTCGCATCCACCGAGGGACCAGGACAGGACCACCAGACGCGCATAAACGCGTCTTTACATTGACTTAACATTGAATGTATTAAGTAGTAACCAATAAACACATGCTGCGAGTGATTTCATTGTACGGATTGGACAGCCTTTGTCAAAGAATGCGGTTGCTAAGTAACAATAATACACTTTTGTCGAGTAACTCTTTTGATTTTAACAAAGACTTTTGTTAACAAAGACTTTGATAACAAAGACTTCCTGCTCAGCTACTGTTCGGACGCTCTTGCTTACTGCTCCGCGCTTTGCTCTATCGCTTTTATATTTTTTATATTTTATCTTCTTTTATCAACTAATTTTAACCTCAGCAAATCAGCACAGTGCTCAAACGCTTGGATTACTACAAAAAAGAATTATTTTACTCGACCAGCCTCCCACTGAAAGCTTATATTCCGGGGAAGAGAAAACACAACTGCATAAGGATAAGAGAAAATGCCTCTTCTGGAATCTACTTGCTGCAGTAACTGCCACAGACTTTTACAAAGGATTGCAGTTCTTGAAACAAAGTTATTTGCGGGACCACCAAACCAGACGGAACACACAACAGAGCTCCGTCATGGACGCCCTCAGCATACAGCAGGTGAGCCCCATGAATCTACTGCTCCTCCACAGGCCATACTGAGTGTAGAGAAACAAGCCGATCGACTTACAAATCGATGGCACAATCAGGGAGCGAGACCCAAAGGCACTCGAGACATCAGATTGTCACGAATATCACATATTGCCGCAATAGCATCCTCTACCCCAGATACGGCTCTGACAAGGATTGCAAACACTGGTCTCCTACCACCGCCTATACATCTTGAGAACAGATTTGAAGTATTAATGAATGTAAATGAGGAATCTCCAAACGTGATGAATGTGATCGAACACAGACTGAATAAGCCAGTAGCTAACACTGATGCTAACCTGCGCTCAAGGTCGAGCAGACAGCGGCACTCAGCTCAGAGCACAGCCGAACACACGACTCTGATAGTGGGTGACTCCATTATCCGAAACACTAGTAGCAGGGATACAACTACGTGCTGCCTTCCACAAGCAACAATTTCTGATGTAAACAGGGAACTTGAGAACATTCTGATGAAACATAAGACTGCAAATCGACTCATCATTCATGTGGGGAAAAATGATATTCATAAAGAGCAGTCAGAACTCCTCAAGAAGGATTTCAATGAACTGTTTGAAACACTGAAAAGACTGAAAGTACAAACATTCATCAGTGGACCACTCCCAGCAGGAGGAACAAACAGGTTTTCACGGTTGCTTGGGCTTAATACATGGCTCCAAAAAACCTGCAATATAAAAGGAGTTAACTTCATTGACAACTTCAATCTTTTCTGGAGTCAGAGGCAACTATTCCGACAGGACGGCCTCCACCCAAACAAACTTGGTTCAAGAGTACTAAAGGACAATATCTACTTCTCCCTCAATCATCCTTATGCAGTGTGTGCCGGTCCACTCAACCTGAATGGCACACACACACCTGGACACAGTATGAATGACCACAGGACTTCACTCCAGCACCTGAATGGACATGCGGTTGACACGTCACACAAGGACAATGATAACACCACTCAGCCACAACAACTTCTGCTCACGGACACAATCTCAGCTGAGGCCTGCCCACAGACAGACTGTGACATACTAGAACTGCTCCAAGACTCAGCACCCAAGGACGACTTCCTGGAAAACAGCCAGGGAAACCAGGACAGCATATTACAGCCTCCGATAACACCAGAACAACAGCCCTTCGCACCAGACACGCTATCTCTATCTCCAGCATCTCCACTTCTGTGCTTCTCAGAGAGAATGGAAAAACTGGTCTATGCTGGAACCAAACTATCCCACTCTTTTGCAAGCCCCCAGATATCAACCAAAAAAAGGCAGGCCCCAAAACCACCAAAGCCTGCGGGCCCCGCTCGCCCTCCCCCTCCTCCTGCAAGAGTTCTTCGGGCTCTGCCACGACGACAGGGCTCACACCCTCCTCCTTCTGCTCGAGGTGAACCAAAAACAACTGATACCAGCTCTCAGTGATATGTGCCGGGTCCCCGCTATGATAACAGTAACTTTCTCAAATGTTTACAGAACAAGCGGGAACCCAGTGTGCCTGTATCTTTCTCTATTGCTGTTCGATTACATGATAGAAAGTCTAAGGCCTTCAAAAGCCGTACAGCAAACCCATCTAATCTGGTGTCTATTACACGCCAAACTAAGACTGCTGTGCGGACAAAAGGTAAGACTGTTAAGTTAGCACTTTTAAACATCTGCTCACTTAAAAATAAATCACTTCTAGTCAATGACTTAATAACCACATACAACCTGGATTTTATGTTTCTAAATGAAACTTGGCTAGAAGACAACTGCAGTGCAACTGTCCTCAATGAAACATCCCCTCCTAACTTTACTTTTATGAGTGTCTGCAGAGCGGGTAGGAGAGGTGGGGGAGTAGCTGCTCTTTTTAAAGATGTCTATCAATGTAAGCAAATATCATTTGGTAATTACCCGTCTTTCGAATATCTGGGTATTGTGTTAAAAGATGCTCCACGCATTTTAATTATCAATGTTTACAGGCCTCCAAAATACTCTTCAGCCTTTGCTGAGGACTTTACAGAACTGTTATCAACCATTTCCTCAGAGTTTGACTGTTTTGCTATTGCTGGAGATTTCAACATCCACATAGACAATGCAGAAAACAATATGGCAAAAGAAATCAAAACTGTTTTAAAAACTTTTGATCTGACTCAGCATGTACATGGACCGACACACAATCGTGCACATACTCTAGATTTACTTATCAGTAAGGGTCTAAACATTTCAGCGATTGTTATTAAGGATGTAGCACTGTCTGATCATTTCTGTATTTTCTTTGATATATTGATCTCTCCTGCCATTGAAGCTAGATCTGTGTCTGTCAAGAAGAGATGCTTAAATGAGAACACTAGTGTACTATTTATGAAGGCTAGGCCTATATCTTTAACACCAAGCATATCTGCTGACTCTGTTGATTTTCTCCTTGATTCTTTTAACTCGAAAGTTAAAAGTGTAATTGATGATATTGCTCCAGTGAAGGTCAGGAAGAGTGGTAGACAAAAGGCACCTTGGAGAAACTCAACAGCAGTGCAAAATATGAAAAGACAATGCAGAAAAGCAGAGCGCATGTGGCGGAAGACAAAACTTGTAGTCCACTATAACATCTACAAAGACACCATCCATGCTTTCAATATGGAATTAGGCAAAGCTAGACAGACTTTCTTCTCAAATATTATTAACAGCAACTTAAACAACACACACACTCTTTTTGCTACTGTAGAGAGACTGACAAACCCCCCGAGCCAGATTCCCAGTGAAATGCTCTCAGACAGCAAGTGCAGTGAGTTCGCTTCTTTCTTCTCTGAGAAAATCAATAATATCAGAAAGGCGATCAGCACATCCTTGAGTTGCACTGGGGTCAGACAGATCAGACCACAACCTGAGAAAGTAGTTACTATGTCTGATTTCAAAGAAATTGATGGCAAAATTTTGGAAGAAACCGTACAGCACCTTAAAACATCAACCTGCGCCCTTGACGCTCTTCCCACATCTTTCTTCAAAAGTGTGTTAAACGGCTTAGAAGCAGATCTCCTAGAAGTGGTAAATGCCTCACTTCTCTCTGGAAGTTTTCCAAACTCCCTGAAAACTGCAGTTGTCAAACCCCTCCTGAAAAAGAGCAATCTGGATAAGACTATATTAAGCAATTATAGACCGATCTCAAATCCTACTTTCATTGGCAAGATCATTGAAAAAGTTGTTTTCAATCAGCTGAACAAATTCTTAAGCTCGAATGGATACTTTGACAATTTTCAATCTGGTTTCCGATCGCATCACAGCACAGAGACAGCGCTCATAAAGATAATTAACGATATTCGCTTAAACACTGATACAGGCAAATTATCAGTGCTGGTACTACTCGACCTCAGTGCTGCATTTGACACTGTCGATCACAACATACTTCTTGACAGGCTGGAAAACTGGGTGGGGCTTTCTGGGATAGTCCTAAAATGGTTCAGGTCATACTTGGAAGCGAGAGGTTATTATGTGAGTATAGGAGACCATAAGTCTGAGTGGACATCCATGACATGCGGAGTTCCTCAAGGCTCAATTCTTGCGCCACTCCTATTCAACCTGTACATGCTTCCAATGAGCCAAATAATGAGAAAGAACCAAATCTCTTACCACAGCTATGCAGACGACACACACACACACACACACACACACACACACACAGCTATGCAGACGACACACAGATCTACTTAGCCCTATCGCCTAACGATTACAGCCCCATTGACTCCCTGTTCCAATGCATTGATGAAGTAAACAGCTGGATGTGCCAAAACTTTCTTCAGTTAAACAAAGACAAAACTGAAGTCATTGCATTTGGAAACAAAGATGAAGTTCTCAAGGTGAACGCATACCTTCACGCTAGAGGTCAAACAACTAAAAATCAAGTCAGGAATCTTGGTGTGTCTCTAGAGTCAGACCTTAGCTTCAGTAGTCATGTCAAAGCAATAACCAAATCAGCATATTATCATCTGAAAAATATTGCAAGAATTAGAGGCTTTGTTTCCAGTCAGGACTTAGAGAAACTTGTGCATGCTTTCATCACCAGCAGGGTGGATTATTGTAATGGACTCCTTACTGGCCTTCCCAAAAAGACCATAAGACAGTTGCAGCTCGTACAGAACGCTGCCGCCAGGATCCTGAGCAGAACCAGAAAATATGAACACATCACACCAGTCCTCAGGTCTTTACACTCTAAAAACTAATTCAGAGGACCTTTAGTCATTACTTAAATATACATATTGTTGTGAAATAAAAAATCAAGTTCTGAGATACAGTTAGACTTTTTACTTGTAATTGTTATTTTATTGAGCTTGGATGACACACAAATTATGCCTATTGATTCAATATACTATCATGACTTGTCAGAGTTTAACATTTTCAGTCAATCAAAAATAATTTAATTTTAAGTTCTGCTAATGTAAAATACAATTTGATGACGTGTAAACGGCCCACAGTTTCCGCGCGCATGCATGTTCAATGCCAGACGTGGGACCACACAGTTGAAACTCAATCTGGTGAATGGTTAGTAATTTTATGTTTAATTACACATTTGCATTCGCTCAGGATTCTGTTGGTGATAGCCTACTGTATAGTAATACCGAAATCTCGAAGTCCTTATTCTGAAATTTGAGTTGAGTGTTGATAGTATATGTAACTGTGCATTCACACCGGACGCGAATAGCGCGTCAAATTCGCGCCTGCCGCGTCTAATTTGACGCTTGAACATGTTGAATGCATTCGCGCGTCCAAAGCGAAATGGACGCGTATGAAAAGCAAGCGTTTGGTGCGAAATTGACGCGCGTCCGAGGCGAAATCCGCTTCTTCTGGGAGAGGCAAGTGCTGCGGGAAATTTAAAAATACTACTGTTATTGTGTCACGAAATGTAGTTTTAAGAGTTGTTCAGTCGAGAATGTAGTTGTTTAAAGCTCAAATCTGTGGTTTATTTATAAAGATAGCGCCTATTTAAAACATTTGATCGAACGTTTTCGGGTTGTGTGAGACCCAGGGGATCACCGGGTGCTCGAGCCCATGTAAGCCGCCTGAACACCCTTTACCTCGGCTGGTCCTCCTGACGTCTGCCGCTGGTAAACGACTCGAGAAATGTTTAAATTCACAATATATAGCTAGCTTCATATAATTTAAAGGACATTAATGACTCGTTATAACGTATGTCAAACGACTTCTTTAATTATGTTAATATTATAATATATTAATATTATAGTTCATTTAAATGTTTTGAAAGGGAAATATATTAAAAGATGAATGTTACATGTATGTTTAAAAGATAAATATATTACAATTTAAAAATGGTGCTAAAAAGATAAATAGTGATTGGAAAGCTGTTTAAAAATATACATAATTCCTTATAAAAGTCAGTCATTTCATTTGTGTTATTTAAAATTAGGGCTGGTCCGAATACCATTTTCCGGTAGGAAAAAACTTCTTCACCTAACTTAAAACATTATGTTGGATCAACTTAATTACTTGCATTCATGTTGAAAATTATTAAGTTCATGTTACTTAGAAATGCGTTTTATTGTGGACTAAAAGGTAATTCACCATACTCAAAACATCGCTTTGAATTAATGTAATTATGCCAGCAGTCTTAACTTAAAAATTCTAGTGGAAAACGTTAACATATTTTTTTTTGTTGACCCAATATTTTATTTTTTAGAGTGTACACTGGCTTCCAGTCACATTTAGGATTGATTTTAAAGTATTATTACTGGTATATAAATCATTTAATGGCCTAGGACCTCAATACATTGCAGATATGCTCACTGAATATAAACCCAATAGATCACTCAGATCATTAGGATCACATCAACTAGAAATACCAAGAGTTCACTCAAAGCAAGGAGAGTCCGCTTTTAGCTATTATGCTGGAGCCAGAACCAGCTTCCAGAAGAGATCAGGTGTGCTCCTACAGTAGCCACATTCAAATCCAGACTCAAAACACTTCTGTTTAGCTTAGCATTTACTGAATGAGCACTGTGCCACTGTTCGTCCGACTGTTTGCACTGTATTTTATTTTCTAAACTGTTTTAATTATTCTTATTTCCTTTATTACCTATGTAATTATTTTAATTTCTTTGACATTTCTTTGTAAAGCACTTTGAATTACCACTGTGTATGAAATGTGCTATATAAATAAACTTGCCTTGCCTTGCCTTGATTGGTTTTCAGCGCTGTGTGTCACGGCGCTGAAGAGACCGTTATACTGTATAACTTATACACATAGCTAAGCTGAGGATAAAAATCAAAAATAAAATGTGTATATATATATATATATATAGCTGAGCTGAGCTGATGCAGAAGAAAGGGAAATTATTTTTAACCATGCGCGCGCGCTCTCTACACTGCTGAAGAAGCGCGGATGATCTGAAAACACAGACAAGCTGGAGTTCAGCGATCTTTATTTGAGATTTTCTACTTAAATTAAAGTGTCATTCAGTCGGTCTGTGTTCTGTCGCGAGCCGCTTGCGCTGTTTGTGCGACTAAATCTGCGATCAAAATGCAGGCTGATATCCAGCAGTGTTTTTAATGTTGATCATATGAGCAAGAATGCAATGTTTCCCGAATATCCACACGATTTCAAATGTGACATTGATTTTATACAACAGTAAAAAAAAGGGTAACATTTAAGTGATATACTGCATTTAAAACAGTAGTCAGGCTTATTGCTCTATTTTGCAACGAAATCTGTGGCTTTGAACGAATCGTGAGATTCAATGAATGAATGACTCGATGACCGCCACCTACTGGCTATTTTAATATAATATTTTTATTAATATTAAAAACGTTTTTTAACATTGCATATTTATTGAACATTGTTTTATTTAAAGCATTATTTATTTTTAAAAGGTATTATAAAGGTTAAAAATTAAATGAAAAAATGTATTAAAGGGGGCGAATATTGTCCCTTAATGGAAAAGGTGTGACTGCAGGAACTTAGGAAAAGGGATATGTAGAATTGCACAAGTGCTACTGCTAAAGAGTGCAATGTAAATAATTTCTCATAAGCTTAATTGAATGGCCTAGAGAGAATAATTATGACATTTTCTGTCTAAAGACTACATATAAAATAGCTACCTAAAGTAACTGCAGTTTACTAAAAGTAATGACTAAAAGTTTGCATTCATAAGCATTTTCGTCTGAAGTTGAAGACTAAGACTGAATCAAAAATGGTTGCCAAAATGAACACTGGCCTACACACACCAAGCGCACTACAACGCTGTTGCGTATGTATTAAATATGACTGATCATTTAAATAAAATGTTTTATTTAATTCAAGTAGCCTACATAGCCTACATAATTATTTTCCAGGGTTTAAAATTTATACAGATGTGATATTTTCCCCTCATACTTATGTTGGAATGGGTACGAAGTTGGCATTGAATTTCATTTGAAATGGTATTAAAAAGGTCTTAAAAAGCCTTGAATTTAAGCTGGAGGATCTTGGGGGTACCCTGAAATAAATAAAAAACGTATTAAAGCAATTTCTTTCTTGCAATTTAAATTCCGGAAAAAGTGGCTGGTAAAAAATATAAGTGGCTGGTAAAATTGGGCATTATTTGTAGGCTATTCGGTGTATGTCACTGTGGATTATTTGGTAAAGTTCGGCGCAGGCTTTGCAGACTTTTACGATATGGATCTGCCAGCAACGCCACAAATATGCAAGTAGGCTAGTCATGTTTATTCTAATGCCTGATCTGTGATTTCTGATGTAATTACTCAAATTCAGACAGATTATCTCTCAAAGTCATTCTGTTAATGCATCAGTAAATCCAGCCAGTGACTAAACAATCAACTTCACATCGTTTCTCTCAGTAGGATGAAAATAATCGTATTTAAACTTTGATTAAATTATTAAAAGCTGTCAATTAAATTATTAAAAGCTGTTTACACTCAAGTCTCACAGCCAATCACAGCAGTGGGCGTTTACACTCAAGTCTCACAGCCAATCACAGCAGTGGGCGTTTACACTCAAGTCTCACAGCCAATCACAGCAGTGGGCGTTTACACTCAAGTCTCACAGCCAATCACAGCAGTGGGCGTTTACACTCAAGTCTCACAGCCAATCACAGCAGTGGGCGTTTACACTGAAGTCTCACAGCCAATCACAGCAGTGGGCGTTTACACTCAAGTCTCACAGCCAATCACAGCAGTGGGCGTTTACACTCAAGTCTCACAGCCAATCACAGCAGTGGGCGTTTACACTCAAGTCTCACAGCTAGGGCTGAACGATATTCGATTTTAACATCGACATCGCGATGTGCGAGTGAGCGATAGTCACATCGTCGGAACATGCGATGTGAAGGGTAGTAGCACAGTAGCACCAGCGGGAGATATTAAATGCGCTTCATGAGGCACGCGCGCGGTCTCTTGCTCTCTCTGCCGTGCACGCGCTGCGCGGTTTGGAGCACAGTCTCTGTCTCGCGGGCGTGCTCGCTCTAGATTCCAGAGATTTGAACTAATTCGCGGGCATCAGCCGCTATCAATATGCGGGAGACTCCCGGAACTTCCGGGAGACTTGGGATGTCTGTATTTCTATACTGAAATAATATCGGCATTAGAATTATTGATTTTTCATTAGGCTATTTTTTTGGTGCCCCCTCAGCTCTTGATGCGCGTGGTGGGAGCGGCGGCGCTGACAGGTGGTATGGTGTAAAGCTGCTGTTTAAATGTGTTCGGCTTTTCTGTTTACAGAAACATGTTCTCTAATCTGTTTAGAAGATTTAATACAAAATATATTAAAGTTTTATATCATTTTGTTTATTTCATATGATTATGACGACCAACATCAACAGTTTTACTTTGGCACTTTGGCTAAGAAAAGTTGACTTAAAAGAATGTGAACCAAAATGCTTAAGTTGTTTTATAAAAAATATATTTATTTTAAGTTATATTGTTGTAAACCAATCAGGGGGTTGGTGTAAAGCTGCTGTTTTATTTAAAAATGTGTTCTGCTTTTGTGTTTACAGAAATGTTCTAATTTTGGAATAAAATATTAAGTGACCTTTTTTGTCACTTGTAATGAAGCTTGCTTATTAGTGAAATTATTAATATCATGGAATGGTAATTATTGTCTTTAGCCTGGAGTTATGGCTCTCAATATCGCAATATATATCGTTGGGGAAAAAAATATCGCAATGTAATTTTTTTCCAATATCGTGCAGCCCTACTCACAGCCAATCACAGCAGGGGGCGTTTACACTCAAGTCTCACAGCCAATCTCAGCAGTGGGCGTTTACACAAGTCTCACAACCAATCACAGCAGTGGGCGTTTACACAAGTCTCACAACCAATCACAGCAGTGGGCGTTTACTAGAGTTGGGGTACTCGAACTCGGACTCAGACTCGAGTCCGGTCTCGAGTCCAATTTTGAATGGACTCGGACTTGTCACGCACTCGAATGAATTTGTACTCGGACTTGACACGGACTCGGGACATTTTAGACTCGGAAAAATGTCCGAGTCCAGTCGAGTCCGGGCACTGGATGACACAAAACGAAATTTTGTGAATTTTTTTTTATTTAAAAACGAAACGAAACAACGTTGTTTCAGCGTTGAGCATTGTAGCCAATCACAGTTAAGTGCATAAAATCAGTGGCAAATCAGAGGCGTTTTAGAGTCCGCATGCGAATAATTCGCTCAAAATGTATGTTTAGAATCAGCACGAGCTTTATCCTTTCGCAAATCCTCTCATAAACAACAAAGTCTCTCTAGACGCAATATAAATAAGATATTCACTGTGCAGTGCGGACAACTTCAGTCAGTGTTTATGACGAGAGTTTTAGGGAGAGTGCCGAACGCGGTAAGATGGCTTAAAGGGAGCGCTGTTGACAATCTAAATAGTTTTGTTTTTCATACTTCTAGAGGACCAGTGGTTACGTTCACACTGTAAATTATAAAGAGTGATAACTGCATTTAAATGTGGGATTGAATCCACTTAATTTTTGTCCTTTGAGTCATGAAATTGCGATGATTTGACACATAGCAACATAAGAACGTGATAACCATAGCAACATTTTGGCGTCTAATAATGTTATCATTTTTGTTGCATTTATACTTTAGTCATAAGTTTACATACTCCTTGCAGAATCTCCAAAATGTTATTTTTATATGTTTTTTAATAAGACGGATCATACACATTGTTTCTATTTAGTACTGCCCTGAAAAAGCTTTTTCACATAACAGATGTTTAATAGCCTAAATAAAATACAAACACAAAATAAAGACAAATTACATAGGCTCGATTTTAATATTGTGTCATTACCTGAATGATCCAGAACTTTTTTTTTTTTTTTTTTTTATGGTTGAGGAAAAATCATCCAGCTCCTGCACATTCTTTGCTTTTCCAGCATCTTCTGCATATTTGACTCCTTACTAGCAGTGACTATGATTGTAAGATCCATACTTTCACACTGGTGACAACTGAGGGACTCATACACAACTATTACAAACCCTGCAAACATTTAGTGATGCACAAGAAGGAAGCATCCGTTAAGAGTCAAGAGGTGTAAACTTTTGAACTGGATCATTGGTGTAAATTGGTCTTATTTGTTTAAAAATGCATTCATTAATTTAGTCCAACCCTTCAGAGGCTAAATAAGATATTAGCATGTACAACACAATAAGAAAAATTTAAACATCATCATCTTGCTCAAAAGTTTACCCCTGGCTCTTAATGCATCGTGTTGCATTATTAAGCATTACCTTGCAGATTCTAAAAGATGTACAATAGGTAAACGTATGACTGTAACTATACATTGCAATCATTTTGTAAGGTTTAAAATATTAATTTAAGAGCTAAGTGTTGAGACCTTTCGCCGGGATTTGATTGACAGGTGATCTGACCAATTATAATGCAGATACACGCCATTTTTGTTCGACAAACAAACCAAATCAGTTAGTAGATTAAAGGCAGTGGACTTGAACTTGAAAAATTGTGTGTATTGATTTCTTTTTTAGAAATTTGTGCTATAACTAGAAGAGATTATCAGTTCACGTGCTGCTTGAACTGAGGCCTACACATTAAAGCACCACAAAACAGTATTTATCGTTTGAATTTCATAAAAATTAAAAAAATTGAAAGCTGAGACTTTATTTCAAACCAAAAGTATCCTGCTCTGTCTGTTGGCACATTGTTAGTGTCCTCTTTGCTCCGACCGAGAACATGTGGAGTGAGAGAGGAATGGCTTGTCGGACGTAGCAACAGTAACCAAGAGGGGCGGGTCTTTGTGAAAGGTCAATTTCAAATAATTTAAATCTTTGTGGACTCGGCCGGACTCGACTCGGACTCGGATGTTAAGGACTCGGACTCAAGTCCGACTCGACCCTCTTTGGACTCGGACTTGGACTTGTACTCGGTTGTTAAGGACTTGGACTCGACTCGGACTCGACAAAGGTGGACTCGGACCCAACACTAGCGTTTACACTCAAGTCTCACAGCCAATCACAGCAGTGGGCGTTTACACAAGTCTCACAACCAATCACAGCAGTGGGCGTTTACACAAGTCTCACAACCAATCACAGCAGTGGGCGTTTACACAAGTCTCACAACCAATCACAGCAGTGGGCGTTTACACAAGTCTCACAACCAATCACAGCAGTGGGCGTTTACACTCAAGTCTCACAGCCAATCACAGCAGTGGGCGTTTACACAAGTCTCACAACCAATCACAGCAGTGGGCGTTTACACAAGTCTCACAACCAATCACAGCAGTGGGCGTTTACACAAGTCTCACAACCAATCACAGCAGTGGGCGTTTACACAAGTCTCACAACCAATCACAGCAGTGGGCGTTTACACTCAAGTCTCACAGCCAATCACAGCAGTGGGCGTTTACACAAGTCTCACAACCAATCACAGCAGTGGGCGTTTACTCAAGTCTCACAACCAATCACAGCAGTGGGCGTTTACACTCAAGTCTCACAGCCAATCACAGCAGTGGGCGTTTACACAAGTCTCACAACCAATCACAGCAGTGGGCGTTTACACTGAAGTCTCACAGCCAATCACAGCAGGGGGCGTTTACACTCAAGTCTCACAACCAATCACAGCAGTGGGCGTTTACACTCAAGTCTCACAGCCAATCACAGCAGTGGGCGTTTACACTGCAGTCTAACACAGACACGCCCCTTCAAACAGAGCGTTCAAATCAGAGGCTAAAAATCAGTAGGGCCGCTGGCAAAACCAGCAATGCGGGTTTGAGAGGTGGCGCCGCGCCACATCTCGCGAGAATCACAACGTGCTTTACGTCACATACATCAACAACATATGAAGCAGCCCCTATGGAAGACACTAGCACGCATTTCAGACGTGAATCATGGCAGAGTCCACGAAGAAAACGCGGTCGGAAGAGTCAAGGAAAAGAAAACGAGAGTGGTATTTACGACAGTAACGTTAAACACAAGTACTCCACAGCGACTCTAGGGGTCGCTGTTTGACAAAAACAGAAACTGCATAGTGTGGCTTTAAAGTCCCACTGAAATGCTTTTGTTTGATGCGTTGTCGTAACTTCCACTGAAACAGAAGCTAAGGCGGGACTTATTGAATGGCTCCTCCCCCTTTTCAAATAGCCAATAGCGTTTAGTTTCACTCACAGACTGACAGCACCATGGAAGCGAATCCGAGCGCTGATGATACGCTGGATTCAATAGTAGAGATTAGGGGTGTGCGATATTACGATTTTTGATCGTGGACGATTAAAATGTCGCCACGATCTGCTTTTTAAGAAATATCGTAGGATCGTCCATTCTATCAGTTTGCATTTCTGGCGCCTCCGTCTCAACATACTGTACATCGCGACGTATATCCACATGAAATGCAGAGGAACGGGACACTGTAGTTCATAAAAATTTTTTATTTGCATGTGCTTTAAAGCCTTGCCGGTTAAACATGTCATTCGCTGCTGATGCGCAGTTCTAACGGCCGCTTTTCTGAGCGCAAACACCCGACGCGCGCACATGCACTAAAAGCCTGTCGAACAGCGCCCGTTACTGAACTAAGTTATCTCTCGAGTCTTATTGCGCTAATACTGTCAAATACACACAAGGTTTACATAAACAAAGTTGGTTATGTCTAAAGTGAAAGAACAATAGAAAAAATGAAGAAAAAAATCTGCCTTGTCAAATGCGTGTAGACTCGTTGCGCAGATCTTAAAGTGACAGTAGCCCTAATAGTAAACATGCTGCCGCTTGTCCTTAAAGGGACAGTTACCCAAAAATAAAAATGATGTCATTATTTACTCACTCTCTAATGTTGTTCCAAACCTGTATTAATTTATTTCTTGTGCTGAACACAAAAGAAGATATTTTGAGGAGTGTGGCTAACGGTTGCTGGTCCCCATTGACTATCATAGTGGGAAAAAAATATTATGGAAGTCACTGGGGTACATCAACTGTTTGTTTACCCACATTCCTCCAAATAACTTTTATTTTCAACAGAAGAGGGAGACTTATTCAGGTTTAAAGCGGCTTGAGAGAATTAAAATTTTTGGGAGAACTATCCCTGTTAATAAAACAACAAAATACAAAGAGCATCTCCCTCACTCTTGACTGAGAACTTTAATAGTCGCTTTAATAAGAATAAATGTAAAATGTATACAGTGAAGTCGATGTTGTGTTTTGTTTTCATATTTGTTCATTTAATTACTTTCTTCAATGCTGTTAAATAAACCTACAGCTGAAAAAATAAAGCACTGTTTATTTAATTTGTATATTAAGTTGTGTATGTGTATCTTTGTTCTTAATTTTTAATAACAAAGACAATGACAAATATTTTTTATCTTCGCCACTTTGGCCTAAATGTCTGCCATTCTTTTTTATTTTATATTTTTATACCTAAGGCTTTGTTTTTAAAATAGGGACATTAGTTTGGATGTGATGCTCAGTCAATTGCAAAATAGTAAAACCAACATGAAAAGGAATCGTGATAAAATCGCGAATCGTGATTTTCCTGAAAAAAATCGTGATATGATATTTTTGCCATATCGCCCACCCCTAGTAGAGATGTGAATAAATTATAAACATTTCATTCTTAACTAACGTACAGTTGAAACCAGAATAAAACTGGAGCGTTTGAGCAACCAAACACACACTCCAACACACATTGCTCTGTGTGTGTCAACAGTAGAGATGTCCGGTTCGTGAACAAATTTTGCTTTTGAACCAATTATTTTTTTGTGAACCGGTCAAACCAGTACAAACCAGTACACACCAGTACAAACCAGTACACCAAATCGAACAGAATCGTTCAAAACAGAGTCAGCGCGGAGTCAGTTTTCTAAAGTTACACGCTTTCAGACGTGACAGTCACGCCGACTCGAAATAAACAATACCCCGGAGTATAAGTTACTCCAGTAACAGTTCACAGTCAGGTACAGCCACACTCGCCCCGGTCAGTGTTTATAGCAGAGGGGGCGGAGCTTCAGATTCTACAGAGCATGTGATTGGACAGAAGATGTGATGAGAAGCGGTGATGTCATAAACATCCCTGATCCATTTTAGCAGAAGTGAGAGACTGTAAGTTTTCAGCCTCATGTCTGTCATTAACGTTAATCAAAGAACAGAAGACAATCACACACTGCTCTTGACTGAATCACTTCTGTAACTTCAACAAGACTTAATGTATGTTTAATTTACACAGTAAAGACTATTATATATGATTATTTATGTAGTATTGCTTATTTCTAGTGCTTGACGTTTTTCAGGTAGGTCTATTTCATTTGTGTCTTTGTTCTGTTGTAGTTTGTCTTCCAATATGCTTTTAATTAGTTTACTTATCTTATCTTCAGTAAAAAAATAGTTTTTTATACTTAGGCTAGCGTTATGTTTTTTTTGTTTTTGTGTGATATTGAAAATGGTGACAAGAATTGTGGTAGATGTCATAAAAACCTTCTTTTGAAGCAAAACTAACTATATTGTTATCGTAATCGTGGAATTAAACCAAATTACTCATATCGTGAAATAAGATTTTGATCATATCGCCCACCCCTAGTCTGGTGTTAATGGGAAGACTAATTAAAAGGTAAGTAATCACTCAGATATCACCGCTTCATGGCACGTCAACACCAAACTTGAAACATGATAATGTGGGGGTTCAGTGAATTAAAGGCCCATCTTCGTGTCTGTGACCAGTGTTTACTGAGCTTAACGACTGAGGATACACAAATAACATCAGTTCACAAATAAAACATACTTACATTGTTCCTGCCTTTAGTTATTATTTTGGAATAAATGTAAAACTGCTTAAAACACTAACATGATGAGATTTATACTTGGTTTTATTAGAACATTAATTACATTGTTATTGTAAAAAATAGAATTGTATTTCTTTCTCTCTCTCTCTCTCTCTCTCTTTTTATATTGTAAGTAATGCTTATTTAACCAGTATAATGTGACAATAATAAGTGTAACTTGGACATGAATTTGCATTTGATTTATATTTAAAAACCCGAATGATAAACTATGATGACATGAACACACACACACACACACACACACACACACACACACACACACACAAGATGCTAGTTTATGTAAGATCTCTCGTGAGTATTGAAGCTTATATCTGTCCATGAAGACTCTTGATAGAGTCTGACAGTGTTCAGTGAGGTAAACACTGATATCTCCTTCAGAGTCACAGATGCACTGTTATTCAATGACAGTGATGTATAATCATAATTTGCCTCATTACGATTTTACTGGAGTAATTAGCAGAGCTGGTTATCATGGTGATTTTTATCATTCATCACAGGCTTGCCCGTTTGTTCCATCATGTAAAGGCAAGATAAACCATCGAATGTATGTTTTCTATATACAACAGGTACACACACACACAGTCACACACACACACACACACACACACACTTCAGCTGTACTGTACCTGCGAGAGCCGCGCTAGTGCTGCCTGACACGGAATCCATAATTAAATTAAAAACACGTTCACAACATAAACAACACAGTTATTACGGCAAACACTTCAGACTCTGCGGCTCACAGCGCCACTTCCTGGTCCACTCCCGCGAACGCGTTCAAACGTCACATCAAAGGAAACGCGCTCCTGATTGGCCGTGAGGACTTCTGTCGTTGAGCATAGCGGAAGCTGATTGGCGGATTGTGACGTGAAGCTTGCTGTTGATATAAGGATAAATAAATCATTCGACTTTCTAACTGGATATGAATAAGTGATACGTAACGGTAACTAACTTGACAATTTATCAATTTCAGAATTGTGTTTCATTACTCGTCCGAGCTAGTCTACATAGAAATGATAATCACAATTTAAATAAGAGCGCTACATTTTACCTAAATATAACATTAATTATGCCACACTAATACTTCTGGACGAACGGTAACGTTAAAAACGATGTATATTGTTTTATTCCCCCCAAAAAATCAGTTAAGATTAACAAATACCACGAATACTGTTACTATATTCTATAAACTACAAACTGACATGTTCAAAGTTTAATACAAACAGTCTGACGATAAATGCGTTAATTTATTTTGGTTTAAAATACTGGCATATGCCTCTTTTCTGACAAACTTATTAGGAGCAGTATTGTTTTTGTCTTTATTTTAAGAGCTACTTTGTCATAAATGGCTCCTATGTTACTGTGTTCAATCCTGTTTCTCTTTTCCGTCTCTCAGACTCGTAGAGACACGAGACATGTTCCTGTGAGTTTGAAGTATTGCTTTCTGACTACATGCTGATTAATATTTCATATTCTCAAAATAAGTCTTGTGTTCACATCAGAATCAGAATGGGGGTTTATTCGCCATGAATGCTTGTACAGACAAGGAATTTACTTCGGCAGGAAGGTGCATACATATAACATATACAATACAGAGAATAAGAGCACAAAAAACACACATCAAATACCTTTTAAGGCAATCAATTTATAAAGCTGTGTGCACCTGTTTCCGCTCAGACTGTTGTGAGGAACACTCGGACTGTAGTGTGTCAGACAGCAGTGTCTGTGAGTGCAGTGTGTGTGATGTGTGTGTGAGGACGTGACCTTTGACCCCTGGATCAGGCAGTGCTCCTCAAAGGCAGATTGAGGGGTCCCGAGGCGGTGTGTGTGGATCAGAGAGAGAGAGAGAGAGGAGTGTGTGTGTGTGTGTGTGTGTGGATCAGAGAGAGAGAGAGAGGAGTGTGTGTGTGTGTGTGTGTGTGTGTGTGTGTGTGGATCAGAGAGAGAGAGAGGAGTGTGTGTGTGCTGAGATCAGCGGATCAGTGTACGCCAGTGATAACATCAGAGGATGTAATGGCTGTAACAAGCGGATCAGAGGTGTGTGTGTGTGTGTGTGCGCGCGTGTGTGTGTGTAGTGTGTGTGTAGGCTGTGTGTGTGTAGGCTGTGTGTGTTTGTGTGTGTGTGTGTAGTGTGTGTGTGTGTGTGTGTGTGTGTGTGTGTGTGTGTGTGTGTGTGTGTGTGTGTGTGTGTGTGTGTGTGTGTGTGTGTGTGTGTGTGTGTGTGTGTGTGTGTGTGTGTGTGTGTGTGCATGTGTAGTGTTTGTGTGTGTGTGTGTGTGTGTGTGTAGGCTATATAGTGTGTGTGTGTGTGTGTGTGTGTGTGTAGGCTGTATAGTGTGTGTGTGTGTGTGTGTGTGTGTGTGTGTGTGTGTGTGTGTGTGTGTGGAGGCTCATGTAAACAGGCCAGTGTAACACGCAGTGATGTTAACCAGCTGTGCAGTCGCTCTCAGCAGGAGATGAAGGAGTGTGTAAGTGTGTGTTGCTGTGAGACGCTGATCTCTGCATCGCTGCAGTCACACACACACACACACACACACCGTTATAGAGCTGCGTCTCTAATGACAGTGTTTTCCCTCGACACACACCGGACACACACATCAGCCTCCCGCCGAAAAACAATACACACATTTAAAACATGCTTATTTATGCACTTTTTATTATCAGTTTTTGTTTTCTTATCAAATCTGATTTAAAGTCACCATGAAATCAAAATGGACAATTCTTTATTTTTTATTTGTTTATGTAATATTGCAGATTTATTGGTGCGCATCATCATGATTGTGTTAATAATCTTAAATTAGAATATCTTCTCTTCTCTGGTGACGACCTGTCACTCACATCCACTCTAAAAAATGCTGGGTTAAAAACAGCCCAAGTTGTGCATCTATTGTTTAACAATTACTGTATTTCTTGCTTAAAATAAACCTGAAGTATGTTGAAAATTAACATTTATGAATACGTCTAATGAATAATAATTAAACGATAAGCATTTAATTCATTGCTGCACTCTAAAAAATTGCTGGGTTGTTTTAACCCAATTTTGGGTCAAATATGGACCATTGGGTTACATTTTTAAATTGCATTTTTGATCCAATGTGTGGGTTTGTCCATATATGACCCAAAATTGGGTTAAAACAACCCAGCATTTTTGATTGATAAATATTTACCTTCTGATTATTACACTATAAAAAATGCTGGGTTGTTTCAACCCAATTTTGGGTAAAATATGGACAAACCCAGCCATTGGGTTACATTTTTCAATTACATTTTTAACCCAACATTTGGGTTTGTCCATATTTTACATATTAGTGTATTGTTGCCTCTAGTTATAATGTGTCTTATTTTTAATTTACAAGCTATTTGTGTGTGTTTTTTAAGCCAGCCATGTAGTATTTTTTTTTAATAGTTGGGTTAAATAAAACTGCCCAGCAACCTTGGGCAAACATTTAACCCAACCGCTGAGTTAAAACTACCCATTCGCTGGGTCTGTCCAATTTCAACACAACTTGGGTTGTTTTAACCCAGCATTTTCTAGAGTGTGAGATCCAGAGAAAGGGTCAAATATGTTAAATTACTGAATGACTTAAAACACTCAACACCCCCAGAAGGACATATATTTAAAAATGTTAAGGTCTTTTATTTTATTTTATTTCTTTACCTTTTTTCATCTACACTATAGAAAAAAATGTGGTTAACTTAAAAAAGCAAGTTTGTTGTAATTAAAAATTTGAATTAATACAATGAGGAAGAATGATTTAATAAACAGAAACTCAAAATAGTGTTATCTTCACACATTAGTTATCGAAGTTGATTTGACAAAAGATAAAAATTTGTATTAACAAATCATGAAAATATTTTTTTACAGTGATATTGTTGTTTATCTGTGTTTTGTTTTGTTTTATTGTATTATAATTTTTTTGTCATATATATTTTGTAAAATTTCTGTATTTCCTGCAATAAAAAAAAAAGTGTGAGATCCACCAATAGAAAACCACAACCATCCAATCAATTATCCACGAACGCGATCAAGCCCCGCCCACATTTGTTCTTGTTCCTGAAGCGATAAACTCGATATATAAAGACGAGCAACTTCCGTTTCATGATGACTTGAATCTACTTTCCATAGACCAGCATTCAGGATTCAAGGCTGTTGTTGTCCTCATGTAAGCTGGTAACTATTGTGTGTTCGGGTCTGTGATATATATATAAACACTCTGTTTATCATCACCTGCTGAAGTCCGTGCACGAGCTTTATGTTAGAGCCACGAGCCTCGCCTGATGTACACGCACGCGCAGAATCCGTCATATCCCAGAGATCCCACAGCTGTATTTCACATGCAAGAGTACAAGACTCTGAGATTTTAAAGCTGCTTCACTCATTTATTTTATTAGCTTTTAATGAACGTAATTAGACGGCAAGTAATTAAATGTAATTGTGCGCGCGACATCCTCCCCCATCGCCGCAAATTGGCCCGAACAACATGTGTGGTATGAGCAAATCTGCCGGATTAATTGGGGATAGATAATATTTTTGGATTGTGTTTCACACTAAATGGCCGCGCGCCGAAACAAAGAGCGCGACTGAAGCTCATTAATCATGTCGAGGTGTGTGTGTGTGTGTGTGTGTGTGTGTGTGTGTGTGTGTGTGTGTGTGTGTCCTGTCAGGGCCGGAGCTCGGACACACACCGCTAATTACTCTGACACCATCCCAGAGAAAACACTAAACCCTGCGCGAAACTCACACACTCTGGTGTGTGCAAGTGTGTGTGTGTAGATGAAGAAATTATTGCAAACTTGTAGAAAGATTTCCATCATTTGTAAAATGTTGTGTGTCGTGTGTTCAGGAGTGTGTGTGTCGCTGCTTCACTCTTCAGGCTCGGGGATTCAGGAAAATATTTTTTTATATAAAAAAAATAGCATTTCTATCTATCAATTATTTATGTGTGTGTGTGCACTCTAAAAAATGCTGGGTTGTTTCAACCCAATTTTGGGTAAAATATGGACAATAACTAATTTATTAATAATTGTAATTTAAAAATTTAACCCAACGGCTGGGTTTGTCCATATTTGACCCAGAATTGGGTTGAAACAACCCAGCATTTTTGTGTGTGTGTGTGTGTTTAGGTTAGGTTAGTGTAAGAGGATATAATATACAGTTTGTACAGTATAAAAATGATCATGTCCATGGAGAGTCCCCATAGTGTGTGTGTGTGTGTGTGTGTGTGTGTGTGTGTGTGTGTGTGTGTGTGTGTGTGTGTGTGTGTGCACTTGTTTCAACCCAATTTTGGGTCAAATATGGACAAACACAAACGTTGGGTTAAAAATGTAATTTAAAAAAATAGTTTGTCCATATTTGACCCAAATTGGGTTGAAACAAGTGCACACACACACACACACACATTTTTTAGTGTGTGTGTGTGTTTAGGTTAGTGTAAGAGGATAGAATAGCCTATACAGTTTGTACAGTATAAAAATTATAATGTCTATGGAGAGTCCCCACACTGTGTGTGTGTGTGTGTGTGTGTGTGTGTGTGTGTGTGTGTGTGTGTGTGTGTGTGTGTGTGTTTGTGTTCTCTATGCAATCACTGCTAATATCCTGGAGGCATTTTCCTCATTATCAAGTGTGATGTGTGTGATGTGTGTGTTTGCTGGTGATTACTGGAGTGAAGGAGGTGCTCGTGTTCCTCCGCGTGTAAACTCTCTGTATACCTGAGCTCAGTGAATGTACCTGTGGTCGGACACTCACATTATCATAATATGATCTGCTGGTGTAATTGTGGTTTCCCTGCTTTAGGCTTTGGGCTGTGGAAGAGTGTGTGTGTGTGTGTGTGTGTGGATACAGAAGCCGTCGAACACACATGATACTGGTGAGCAAACAAACAGCACAACATCAGCGCGACTGAAGATCTGTGCCATTGTGTCTTATAATATCCAGATCTAAAGCAGAGAAGCGGCGGCATTGTGTCTCATTTACACACACACACTCTCAGAGCATCTCATTTACACACACACACACACACACAGTGTGAGCGAGACAGACGGAGGCAGACGCTGGCTAAATGAAAGGTTATGCTTTGCCCTGTGTTTGTATTGTCAATAACTGCAGAAGGCTGTCAGGAAAGTGCAGAGATAAAGGTCAATAACTCTGACAAATGTGTTTGTGTTTGAAGAGTGGCGCTGATAGCAGCCGACGCCACAACAACACACTCATTATTCCCACACACACACACACACACACACCAGCGGGAAATCATATTCATATACATATAACGCTCATGCCGCTGTGTGCTTCCACATTAATGACACACACACTACACGGATTCTGTGTTTTATAGGAATATATAAATATAATAAAACTGTTTTCTTATTAAAAAATATTTTAAATATTACAGCGTATTTTTGCACAAGCTGAGAAAAATGGTCTAAATTAACTGGTTTTATTGAAGTTATTTTAACCGAAATACATTAATTTATAGGGGTGTAACAATATATCGTGCCACAATATATCGCAATACAAAAATGCAACAATATGTATCGTGGATAGTTCACCCAAAATAGAAATTACTGTATAAGAAAAAAATAATGTTTTCAGAGTTTTAGTGTCAGTACTACATTAAACTACTATATAATGTTGATTATAATGTATAATAATGCAATGGTCAGCTTCAGAATCATGAATATTTTTATTCTGGTGTCACCTTGAATTACAAGCACCAAGTCCAAACCTGTTCATTTAAACCCACAATGTAATATCAAAGTGAGCATTTTAATCAACAGTACATTTTTTGTTAACCTTTTATCATATGTCTTGGGAGTATCGCAATAATATCGTATCGTGAGTTCAGTATCGTGATATATATCGAATCGTGAAATGAAGGTATCGTTACACCCCTATTAATTTATATCAACAAAACTATCAATAAAAATATTTGTATGCGTTAAATCCGGTTGCAGGATCCCACTCTTCCCACAGGGAACTTTATTATTATTAAAGGATCCAACACTGCCTCCATTATTCAAAATCTTCTAATTTCACAATTTCTTCCTTTTTTTAAAAGACGAATAAATATAAATAGTTTAGCAGGAAAAATAAAGCTATATATCAAACACGGTTTGTGTGAATATACGTGTGTGTGTGTGTGTGTGTGTGTGTAGATGAACATATGATTGTAAACTTGTAAGATTTCTATCATTTCTAAATGTGTTTTGCTGTGTGTAGTGTAATTTTAAAAAATATATTTTTTTTCTTTTCTGTGTTCAAACCTGGAGGGAAGTGTGTGTGTAGTGTAGTGTGTTTGTAGTGTGTGTGTGTACATACAGAGAGAGAGAGTGTGTGTGTTTGTGTTGGTTTTGGGAAACATGATCTCAATAGTAGTGACTGAGTATTTTTATATATTGAGGTGAAGTTGTGTGAAGTTTATGTTGAACTGCTGCCGGCGAATAAAACTGATGCAAATGTTTGTTTTCTTTAGTGTGTGTGTGTGTGTGTGTGTGTGTGTGTGTGTGTGTGTGTGTGTGTGTGTGTGTGTGTGATTGCTTGCTTGCTTTCAATGCCTCTCTCATTCCTCTGGGAATATGAAGTGTTTGTGTGTTGCGGTGTGATGTTGTAAACTCAGGGCTGTTGTGTGTGTGTGTGTGTGTGTGTGTGTGTGTGTGTGTGTGTTATTGGCCTGCGTGTCGAGCGGATCTTTTGTGAGAAGCTGTTCCGGTATTCTTTCATTATCTGGAGCAACAAAGAAAGTCTTTTGTTTGCAGTTTTCCTGCAGGGCTTCATCCGTACGTAACTCACTACTGTCCCCTGCTGGCCGACCACAGCTGTGTGTGTGTGTGTGTGTGTGTGTGTGTGTGTGTGTGTGTGTGTGTGCGTGTGTGTGTGTGTGTGTGTGTGTGTGTGTGTGTGTGTGTGTGTGTGTGTGTGTGTGTGTGTGTGTGTGTGTGTGCGTGTGTGTGTGTGTGTGTGTATGAGAGAGAGAGTGAATCAGTGTGTGTGTGTGTGTGTGTGTGTGTGTGTGTGTGTGTGTGTGTGTGTGCTTATCAAATGGTCATATTTATGTGAGAATGTTGTGCTTTTCCATGTGTGTGTGTGTGTGTGCAGGTGACCTGTGCGTCACACACACTACTTCTGCATGAATCTCCGCTCTGGTCTTGAGTAACGCTGAGAGGAAAAGCTCAACATGGCGGATCCTCAGAAGCATTTCTAAACCCTGCAGGATTAATCCTGGTTAAGAAGTGTTGCTTCTGTCCTCGAGAGTTTAGTCTCCTCCGATCAGTGGTGTGTGTGTGTGTGTGTGTGTGTGTGTGTGTGTGTGTGTGTGTGTGTGTGTAGTGTGCGGGTTAAGCTGATGCTCAGTCAGGGTCCTCATGTCAAATGACCAATTAAAGTGTGTATGGAGGATGGCAGATCTCCAGTGCCGAGTTCTCCTGGGACACCAGTCCAACCAGAGCGCTATCACTCACATGCAAACTGGATTCATTCATTAGCCATTTACCAGCCCTATCATTATTCATTACACACACACACACACACACACACACACACACACACACACACACACACACACACACAGATGCTCCTGCACAGACAACAGACGCAGTCAATCTATGCGCTGGCTTTACTGTATTCTTCAAATGGTCTTAGAAATAAAAGGATCCGTCTCACTGTGAAGAACATGTTAGACATCGAAACCACCGTTTTATCTTTATAAAGATTCCATGGAATCATTAATGTATTAACTAACATGATCTAACCCTGAGCAATACATTTGTTACTGTATTTATTAATATTTGTTAATGTGACTCAATAAAAATCCAGCTGTTCATTGTTAGTTCATGTTAGTTCACAGTGCAGTAACTAATGTTAACTAATACAACCTTTGATTTTAATAACGTATTAGTATGTTGAAATTAATATTAATAAATGCTGTAGAAGTATTGCTCATTATTACTAGTTCATGTTAACAAAGCTTATTGTAAAGTGTTACTGCTTTGTTTTTTAAGTGTTTTTACAGATGCGGAGAAACGTTGAGTTTTCAATTTTGTAAAAACACTAAATGCATTTTTGTGTTTTAAATCTTTTTTAACAGAACACCAGCAGGCCAAGTAAATTTGATTTGAATTTCTGCATTTCATAATCCTGAAGTGCTGACATTTATTTCAAAGAGAAGCACAGTATTTATTATTAATATATATTGTATATATTATTTATTATTATTAATAACCAGTGTGAGAGATTATTTCCCGTTCAAATGAATAATTGTAAGTAATCTTTGTGTGATGTTGTGCATGTGGCGAGTGTTTCCGTGACACATGATCTGCAATTGATCAGCAGTGTGTGTGTGTGTGTCAGTGCTTGACCTCTGACCTCACTCCTGCTGGTTAAAGACAGTGTTAGTAACAGTATTTACTCATTGAGTGTGTAGATGCACTAACAGCGACGCACTTTATAAACACACTCGGTTGGTTCTCTTCGTGTGTGTGTGTGTGTGTGTGTGTGTGTGTGTGTGTGTGTGTGTGTGTGTGTGTGTGTGTGTGTGTGTGTGTGTGTGTGTGTGTGTGTGTGTGTGTGTGTGTGTGTGTGTGTGTGTGCAGATCAGCATTCAGCAGCATGACAGCCCGTCGCGAATAGAGTTTTATTTACATGCTTTTATATTCGTGTCTCGCTTGTGTCTGAGTGACTATAAATATCCCGGGTCCTTCAGCGTCTCCGGTGTCGTGAGGAGGAGGAGGAGGAATATTGCGACGGTGGGCAGCGTTACACAAAACAATAACACAATCACTGCATGATTTAGAGGTAAACGCTGAACCCAGGCTTTAAACTCGTGATGGGAAGCATTTCATGAAACACTGATGAACGAATATGAACATGCTTGATTTATTATATCAATGCCAGTCAAACGTTTGCAATTTATATAATGCTCTGCTCTGCATTTATCTGATAAAAAATACAGTAAAAACAGTGAAATATTATTACAGTGTAAATCTGCAGTTCTCTATGTGAATATACAGTAAAGTGTAATTTATCTCTGTGATCAAATCTGAATGTTCAGCATCATTACTCCAGTCTTCAGTGTCACATGATCCTTCAGAAATCAGTGTAATATGAGGATCTGATGATCAAGAAACATTTATGATTATTATCAGCGTTTCAGATTTTTGTGGAAATCATTATACATTTGCGTTTTAGGATTCTTTGAATAGAAAGTTCAAAAGAACAGCATTTATTTGAAATAGAATCTTTTGTTACATTATAAATGTCTTTACTGTCACTCTTGATCGATTTAATGCGTCCTTGGCGAATAAAAGTATGAATTAATTTTAGAAAAAATCCAAACTTTTGAATGGTACTGTATTCATAATGCATTAATGTCTGCTGACAGACTGCATTAATTGTGATCTGAATTAAATTTTTATTAGACCTCAGTAATTTCTGCTCTTCTGCAAATGGTGGACTTCTGTTGACAATGTCCAGATAGGAAGCTAATTGTAAAACTAATTGTTCTGTCACTCTTAAATAGATATATCTGCTTTATTTTGATAAATTATAGGACTTCATTTACATTTAATTATCAGAATTCAATATTGAACATACTTACAATAAGCAATTCGATTAATAAACGCAGCGGATGTCATATAGTCAAATCAAGTCGGCTTTATTAATACAGCTCTTCATACAATACTGATTGTTTCAAAGCAGCTTTACAGTGATAACAGGAAAATTATGTTAGCCTATATTAGTTCATTGCGTCTATAAAGCATTCTGCAGAACATGATGCCATCGTCCAGACAGAAATGCACCTGGACCGCTTTTACATTTTTTTGTACGCGTTTGGAGATTTTCTATACTAATTCTTCATAGAAGTTAAACAGAGGAAAGAGAGTATGGCTCATAAACAGACCCTGTGTAAAAATATCCTGTCGTTCGACCACAAATAGTTCCTGCATTTTATCTTTCAAAGTCTAGAAGTGAACGTTTCCACACAATGGGAAGCACATCTAAATTTAGGGATGAATGATTTATTTTTCCGATTGTACATAGAAATGCAGCGGTTGACGAGATCTGTTAGGACGTCTCTTTTCATGTCATCTCTGGTTGCAATCAAACCCAGACTAAAAATACTCCGGCGCTCTGACCGGCGTGTGCTAATTGTGTGGATGATAATAAACACACAAAGAGCATTAACAGTGCGATATTTAATGAGTGACAGCAGCTCATCCATCACAACCTCTAACGAGCTGCTCGTCTGAGCTCAGATCTGCAGATTCCTCAATCACGCATGAACACTGAAGCGCTCTTCAGATCGTGCGTGTGTGTGTGTGTGTGTGTGTGTGTGTGTGTGTGTGTGTGTGAAATTATCACTTTTCCGGTTACATCACGAGCTGTGAAAGCTTCTACCCATAATGCTCAGCTACCGCAGGTGAATTTACTCGTTGTTTATTCCTCCAGGACTAATGCATTTGCAACAATGGTGAAAAGATCAAATTTACAAATTCATGCATGATGTTTACCTGCAAGTGTGCACAATTATTGATCTAAACTCAATCAACATTGAACTGACTCAAGCGGAGTAGAGCTGCTTCACAGCTGAAGTGGGTGCGCCTCAATCCGCTCCCCGGTTCATTACTCAGGGCGCTGATCAGGGCGTTCTGTCTCAATCGTAAAGTTCTTCCAGTGGAGGCTGGAGATTAAATCACTGGTCTAGGAACGGGGGAGCCTCTTTTTGGGAAGAACTGCAGGGTTGTGGCTTGGCTAGGTTCTGGGGCTGGAGAGGTCTCGGGATCAAGCTCTTGGGCTGGAGAGGTCTTAGGAACGAGCTCTGGGGCTGGAGAGGTCTCAGGAACGAGCTCTGGGGCTGGAGAGGTCTCGGGAACGAGCTCTGGGGCTGGAGCAGACTCAGGAACGGGCTCTGGGGCTGGAGAGGTCTCGGGAACGAGCTCTGGGGCTGGAGCAGACTCAGGAACGAGCTCTGGGGCTGGAGAGGTCTCAGGAACTAGCTCTGGGGCTGGAGAGGTCTCAGGAACGAGCTCTGGGGCTGGAGAGGTCTCAGGAACGAGCTCTGGGGCTGGAGAGGTCTCAGGAACGAGCTCTGGGGCTGGAGAGGTCTCAGGAACGAGCTCTGGGGCTGGAGAGGTCTCAGGAACGAGCTCTGGGGCTGGAGAGGTCTCAGGAACGAGCTCTGGGGCTGGAGCAGACTCAGGAAAGAGCTCTGGGGCTGGAGAGGTCTCAGGAACGAGCTCTGGGGGCTGGAGAGGTCTCAGGAAAGAGCTCTGGGGCTGGAGAGGTCTCAGGAACGAGTTCTGGGGCTGGAGAGGTCTCAGGAACAAGCTCTGGGGGCTGGAGAGGTCTCAGGAACGAGCTCTGGAGCTGGAGAGGTCTCAGGAACGAGCTCTGGGGCTGGAGAGGTCTCAGGAACGAGCTCTGGGGGCTGGAGAGGTCTCAGGAACGAGCTCTGGGGCTGGAGAGGTCTCAGGAACGAGCTCTGGAGCTGGAGAGGTCTCAGAAACTAGCTCTGGGGCTGGAGAGGTCTCAGGAACAAGCTCTGGGGGCTGGAGAGGTCTCAGGAACGAGCTCTGGAGCTGGAGAGGTCTCAGGAACGAGCTCTGGGGGCTGGAGAGGTCTCAGGAACGGGCTCTGGGGCTGGAGAGGTCTCAGGAACGGGCTCTGGGGCTGGAGAGGTCTCAGGAACGAGCTCTGGGGCTGGAGAGGTCTCAGGAACAAGCTCTGGGGGCTGGAGAGGTCTCAGGAACGAGCTCTGGAGCTGGAGAGGTCTCAGGAACGAGCTCTGGGGCTGGAGAGGTCTCAGGAACGAGCTCTGGGGGCTGGAGAGGTCTCAGGAACGAGCTCTGGGGCTGGACAGGTCTCAGGAACGAGCTCTGGGGCTGGAGAGGTCTCAGAAACTAGCTCTGGGGCTGGAGAGGTCTCAGGAACGAGCTCTGGAGCTGGAGAGGTCTCAGGAACGAGCTCTGGAGTCGGAGAGGTCTCAGGAACGAGCTCTGGGGCTGGACAGGTCTCAGGAACGAGCTCTGGGGCTGGAGAGGTCTCAGAAACTAGCTCTGGGGCTGGAGAGGTCTCAGGAACTAGCTCTGGGGCTGGAGAGATCTCAGAAACTAGGAGATTAAATCACTGGGGCTAGGAATGGTTCTTGCAGCCTTGACAGGGGAGCCTCTTTTTGGGAAGAACTGCAGGGTTGTGGCTTGGCTAGGTTCTGGGGCTGGAGAGGTCTCAGGAACGAGCTCTGGGGCTGGACAGGTCTCTGGGATGAGCTCTGGGGGCTGGAGAGGTCTCAGGACTGAGCTCTGGGGCTTGAAAGGACTTGCTGTGGGGCTGGAGAGATCTCAGGAATGAGCTCTGGTGACTGGAGAGGTCTCAGGAACATGATCTGGGGCTGGAGAGGTCTCAGGAATGAGCTTTTGGGGCTGGAGAGGTCTCAGGAACGGGCTCTGGGGCTGGAGAGGTCTCAGGAACGAGCTCTGGGGCTGGAGAGGTTTCAGGAACGAGCTCTGGGGGCTGGAGAGGTCTCAGGAACAGGCTCTGGGGCTGGAGAGGTCTCAGGAACGAGCTCTGGGGCTGAAAAGGTCTCAGGAACAAGCTCTGGGGCTGGAGAGGTCTCGGGATCAAGCTCTTGGGCTGGAGTGGACTCAGGAACGAGCTCTGGGGCTGGAAAGGTCTCAGGAACTAGCTCTGGGGCTGGAGAGGTCTCGGGATCAAGCTCTTGGGCTGGAGTGGACTCAGGAACGAGCTCTGGAGCTGGAGAGGTCTCAGGAACGAGCTCTGGAGCTGGAGAGGTCTCAGGAACGAGCTCTGGGGCTGGACAGGTCTCAGGAACGAGCTCTGGGGCTGGAGAGGTCTCAGAAACTAGCTCTGGGGCTGGAGAGGTCTCAGGAACTAGCTCTGGGGCTGGAGAGATCTCAGAAACTAGGAGATTAAATCACTGGGGCTAGGAATGGTTCTTGCAGCCTTGACAGGGGAGCCTCTTTTTGGGAAGAACTGCAGGGTTGTGGCTTGGCTAGGTTCTGGGGCTGGAGAGGTCTCAGGAACGAGCTCTGGGGCTGGACAGGTCTCTGGGATGAGCTCTGGGGGCTGGAGAGGTCTCAGGACTGAGCTCTGGGGCTGGAGAGGTCTCAGGAACTAGCTCTGGGGCTGGAGAGATCTCAGAAACTGGAGATTAAATCACTGGGGCTAGGAATGGTTCTTGCAGCCTTGACAGGGGAGCCTCTTTTTGGGAAGAACTGCAGGGTTGTGGCTTGGCTAGGTTCTGGGGCTGGAGAGGTCTCAGGAACGAGCTCTGGGGCTGGACAGGTCTCTGGGATGAGATCTGGGGGCTGGAGAGGTCTCAGGAACGAGCTCTGGGGCTGGAGCAGACTCCGGAAAGAGCTCTGGGGTTTGAAAGGTCTCAGGAACGAGCTCTGGGGCTGGAGAGGTCTCGGAATCAAGCTCTGAGGCTGGAGAGGTCTCAGGAACAAGCTTTTGGGGCTGGAGAGGTCTCAGGATCAAGCTCTGGGGCTTGAAAGGACTTGCTCTGGGGCTGGAGAGATCTCAGAAACGAGCTCTGGGGCTGGAGAGATCTCAGGAATGAGCTCTGGTGACTGGAGAGGTCTCGGGAACATGATCTGGGGCTGGAGAGGTCTCGAGAACGTGCTCTTGGACTTAAAAAAGGACTTGCTCTGGGGCTGGAGAGATCTCAGGAATGAGCTCTGGGGCTTGAAAGGACTTGCTGTGGGGCTGGAGAGATCTCAGGAATGAGCTCTGGTGACTGGAGAGGTCTCAGGAACATGATCTGGGGCTGGAGAGGTCTCAGGAATGAGCTTTTGGGGCTGGAGAGGTCTCAGGAACGGGCTCTGGGGCTGGAGAGGTGTCAGGAACGAGCTCTGGGGCTGGAGAGGTCTCAGGAACGAGCTCTGGGGCTGGAGAGGTTTCAGGAACGAGCTCTGGGGGCTGGAGAGGTCTCAGGAATGAGCTTTTGGGGCTGGAGAGGTCTCAGGAACGGGCTCTGGGGCTGGAGAGGTGTCAGGAACGAGCTCTGGGGCTGGAGAGGTCTCAGGAACGAGCTCTGGGGCTGGAGAGGTTTCAGGAACGAGCTCTGGGGCTGGAGAGGTCTCAGGAACGAGCTCTGGGGCTGGAAAGGTCTCAGGAACAAGCTCTGGGGCTGGAGAGGTCTCGGGATCAAGCTCTTGGGCTGGAGTGGACTCAGGAACGAGCTCTGGGGCTGGAAAGGTCTCAGGAACTAGCTCTGGGGCTGGAGAGGTCTCGGGATCAAGCTCTTGGGCTGGAGTGGACTCAGGAACGAGCTCTGGAGCTGGAGAGGTCTCAGAAACTAGCTCTGGGGCTGGAGAGGTCTCAGGAACAAGCTCTGGGGGCTGGAGAGGTCTCAGGAACGAGCTCTGTGGCTGGAGAGGTCTCAGGGACGAGCTCTGGGGCTGGAGAGGTATCAGAACAAGCTCTTGGGGCTGGAGAGGTCTCAGGGACGAGCTCTGGGGGCTGGAGAGGTATCAGAACGGGCTCTGGGGCTGGAGAGGTCTGAGAAACAAGCTCTGGGGGCTGGAGAGGTCTCAACTAGCTCTGGGGGCTGGAGAGGTCTCAACTAGCTCTGGGGCTGGAGAGGTCTCAGGAACGAGCTCTGGGGCTGGAGAGGTCTCAGGAACGAGCTCTGGGGCTGGAGAGGTCTCAGGATCGAGCTCTGGGGCTGGAGAGGTCTCAGGAACGAGCTCTGGGGCTGGAGAGGTCTCATGAAGGATCTCTAGTATTGGAGAGGTCTCAGTGACGAGCTCTGGGGTTGAAGAGGGCTTAGGAATGAGCCCTGGAGCTAAAGCGGGCTCAAGAACTGTTTTTTTCTGGGGCGGGCTCAGTAATTTCACTCACCTGGATGAACTTCAGAATCTCATTCACTGGAATTAATTCTAGAATCTCACTCACTGGGTTTGATTTGGGGATTTCTCTCTGTGGAAAAGACTCTGGGACTTTTCAGGAATGAGCTCAGGGATTTCATTCTCAGTCTTATTTTCATTCAGTCTTGACAGGACTCGGGAGCGTGAGAGGGCTCGTGAGCTGACTCCTGGGTTAGAGTAGACTCTGGAGCGAATTCTTGGTCTGGGGAAAAATTGCAATGGCTGCCATATTGCGCCAGAACGTCCACCACACACCAGCTTACTGGTGGAGAGGAGACAGTGATGAAGCCAATCAGTGTATGGGGGTGATTATGAGGCCATGATGGACAGAGGCCACTGGGCATATTTTTGGGGGATTTTTAATGACCACAGAGAGTCAGGACCATCCGAACGTCTCAACGTCTCATCCGAAGGACGGATCCGAAGGTAGGTATCTCAGGTAAGGAGTCCTAGCTGAGACCAGACAACGAAGGTGTGTGTGGTGCAGGCTTTTGTAGTGTGGAGCAGATGAGGGTGATTGCTGGCAGGTGCGGGGCGGGTGATTATGGAGTGTGTGCAGGTTGGATGATGGGAACTGTAGTACAGAGGTGAATCGTGACACCATGACACGCGATGGATGGTTTTTAAAAACAATTTAAAAACATTAGGTACTGATTTATAGCTGAAACATCGCAGGAATGTGCAACAATGTAATTATTTATCATGATGTGCTTTAAATAGCCTTACAAAATGTCATAAAATATAAGTTCTGCTGTTGCTCATAAATACCAGTAGTGACGCCAGAGTCAAAAGGGTACCAATGTGTAGTGAGCCAGGGTGCTTACCAGTGTACAATATAGAGATTCACCACCTGGGGAGCTGATGAGTCGTACTCGTACCCTTTGTTTTTACATCATTGATTGTTATTTTATTTTATTTATTATAATGATTGCATTAATCTATTGTATAAAGCGCTGTATAAATAAATCTTACTCGACACGCTTTTTACCTTCAAGCATGCAAATGAGCAATCCAAGCATCTCGTGTGTGTGTGTGTGTGTGTGTGTGTGTGTGTGTGTGTGTGTGTGTGTGTGTGTGTGTGTGTGTGTGTGTGTGTGTGTGTGTGTGTGTGTGTGTGTGTGTGTGTGTGTGTGTGTGTGTGTGTGTGTGTGTGTGTGTGTGTGTGTGTGTGCAGTGTGTGAAGGAGGGATTCTGCTTTAGAGTAGCGAATCCTTCCTCCTGTAATTATGTCTGAGACGGTGGGCCTCATCCCGCTGTCAGCCGCTCGACTCCTCCAGACGGTCCAAGCTCCAGCCCACAAGCAAATTGTTTTTTGTTTTTTCAGAAAGTGTTCATGATGTCATTGAGAATGTAGTCGAAGCCGAAGCATATAAGAAAGGAAAATATACAGACCAATTAAAATCACAAATTTAAGAGAGTAATGGTGTCATAAATAATCTTACAACTATTATAATACTTGTCTTTTATCTGTATATATGCAATGGCTCTAGTTACATAACTCCTTTATCCAGAGGATAAATCAGAGATGACAGTCCTTATGGTTATTTTTTATTTAAAATAACAGCATTCTTTTTTCTTTTCTTTTACTTTGGTAGACATGCAGTTTCCTCGTTTAGTTGGTGTTCCTCAGTGATGAATGAACTTCACTAATCTTTGAAAGACTCACTTAACTATTTCACTGAACTAACACACACACACACACTATAAACTCTTACCATTGTGCGCGCAAATTAAAATTAGATTTACATAATCTTTTTTCTTTTCTTTTTTTCTATCACAATGACTGACCAAATGAACACGTTTACATTCTACTACAGTGTCTTAGGCCCTGTTAACACGAGAACGCTCGCGGGTGAAAACGTACAAATATTTTATCGGATGTGCCTTTCGTTTACACGGCGACGGCGTTTTTGGGGCTTAAAAACGCAAAAAAGTGACACCCCCTCCAGAGTGGAAATCTTCAAAACGCTCCACCGTCGCGTTCCCGTCTAAAGGGTAAAAACGGTAAAAACACAAAAGTCTGCTAGACAGTGAAGGCGTCGCGTACGCGTTTACGTCACAGGCATGCGCCAGTACAGGAAAATAACAAAACATTATCAAACTAATATAGCATTAATTTCATTGACAATTTTTTTTATAAAAAATCTGTCATTTTTGAGCGACACGCGAAGAGCAGCGAGGGTTAAAGCAGCGGCTTTACCGTATTAAACATGACAAACTGTGTCAGCGTCTCTTTCACTTTCAGTGCTCCACATCGCCACCTAGCCGTCTGGAGTGCACACTACATCCAATCTCACACACTTTTGCATCACCATATGCACGCAGATCCCCCCCCCCCATAACGCTCGTCTAAACGCAGAATAAAAAGTGATAACGCAACGCCACTTTTGCGTTTTCTCTTCAGATCGTTTCCGTGTAAACATAGCCTAAAACACTCACTTTACCAACAAGTGTGCATATTAACTCTATAACACCTGCTGCTATATCATATTTGATATACAATTTCTATGGCCTCCAAATTATCAATATGATTACAACAATTTTTGATCATACAAATTGCATTGGATACATATAAATTACATTGGTGTCAATATTTCCAACATGCAAATTGCATATTTTTGCTTATTTTGGAGCTGTTTTTTTCCTCCATTTATTCTTTTTTTAGATTTTGTGTGAAGCTTAAACATTTCCAATTAAAAATATATTTTTTGGACTATTATTTCATGTCAGGCTTCACATGGTGAATGATTTAAAAAAATAATTTTGTTTTTGGAAGGTGCATTCAGAAATTTATTTTCTTTTTACTTTATCCACTAAATGTTTTGAATCTTCTAAAAAAAACCTGGTTCCTCTGATTCTTCAAATCCATTTATATATCTAAGAAATATGTACTTTTTATTTTTTAGCTACATCTTCACCCAGTCCTTGTTTCATTTTCTACTCATGTTGGATGAATCCCTTCTGCTTGTCTTGGTCTCGTATTATGATCATTATTATTAAAAGCATCCACTAAATGACTAAATGTGAATGCACAAGGCCCGTCTCGCTCAGGAAGCCTCGTTTCCTGACGGCTTTAACCATGTGTCAATATGAAAATAAGAGGTGTCAGGGGATAATGGTCAGGGAGGAGGAGCGTGGGGTCTTTAAGAGGTCCTCTAATGGAGCCCAGAGCGTAGCCGTGTCATTCCTGTCAACATCGCATGCTTTAAGCCAGTTGTTGCCTTCCAGCCAGCCCTGTAATTCAGTGCCATTAAAAGTGCAGGCTGGGGAGGTGAACCGCTTCCCAGTGGTGTCAACAAATGCCCTCCTCCTTCTCCACACTTTCTCCCAGGAAACTTTTGGCACGGCTTGAAAGCATAACGACTGGTTGTGTCACTCCAGCCGTCATAAAGTCAATCACAGGTGGAATTACACAGCCATCAATGTCACGCTCCTGATCCCCTGCGCGGCCTTGAGCTTGCAGGAGCGCTGGGAAGCCAAGGCCATTTCCAGCCTTCAGAGGACCTTCAAAATAATGTTAGCGAAACATTCGCGGAAGACTGGGGAAGACAAAAACTGTTGGTTTTGTTTTCATGTTCATGTTCGTTTAGGGCAGAATAATAAACCAAACACTGAATTCATGAACCGCAAATGTGAGTAGATGCAAAGGAAAAAAAGAGCAAGATATTTCACACAAAGCACAATATGATTAGTTTCTCAATCAAAAAATATTTCAAAGATTTCCACCTTGTAGAAACATTTTCTTTTCTTACATTTTGCTTTTTGGTTTGTAACTAATTTGGTTGGTTTTGTTTTGTTAAAGTGCTCTTATTTTTGGGATATTCCCTTTTCATGTAGTGTGTAATGTAGCTGTTTGTGTAACTAATTTGCATAATGCCAGTCTGTGGTCTTGATTGGCTGAACAGCGTCTCTTAGCCCCGCCCTCAATCACTAGTTTATCTGAGACAGGAAGATTCAGATATGATCATGAGCGTTTGCTTTCTGACAATTAACACAATACAAATGTGTTAATTAGAATAAAGCTGAATTTTAAAAAAAATAAACAGATACATTTTTTTAACTAAACATACATTTTAAATGTGTTGCACTAAAATGGCTAACAATCTAACAAGCTGAGTAAAAGCAAATTCAAAATATTAATAAAAAATATAGGCCTAACAGTATATAAATAATACTTAAAATTATTATTCTTCATGCCGTTCCAAATCCATTAGTCCTTCACGTGTCTTCGAAACACTGAAAGTCACGCAAAAATCTACAAAACCTTCATAAAGATCCATGAACGCCGCAATGTATGGCTTTACTGTATCTGATGAGTATGGCCAAGAGGGAAATGCACATCTTCATCCTATATTCAAATATTATTAAAAATGTGTTTTGTAATTAGAGATTTTGTAATCAGATTGTTTAATGATAAAAAAAACGAATTGTGTACAAATTGTGCAACATAATTTTGGCCAGGCAAATAAATTATGAACACAGCAAAACCAAAAGCGAATATATAAAAGATTTAGCTGTCAGCTTTTTGTGTTTTTTGGGGCTATAAAATATCTTCCTCATATTTTGATGGTTTAATCAAACTTATAGTGTCAATAAACACTAATATCCCTTCCGGACGTCACTTTTGGCCACCACTGTATGTGAATAACAGCTTTAAACCTTTATTAAATCTGTTCATCAAACAAAGCACTTTCACAATGTATTTATGCACTTTTTGAAGTGTCAATGTTTTGCTGGAATGGAGTTTCAAATCTCTCAGGTTTAAAATATCTTAATTTGTGTTTCGAAGTAAGTCATATGAGTTTGGAACGACATGAGGGAGAGTAAATGACAACTTTCATTTTCAGGTGAACTATCCCTTTTTTTCATTTAGACTGTCAGTTCTTCAGACTAAAGTCAAGTGTCTGGACTTGTTCATCTCGGTTCTACATGCCTCGATCTCAAGATCTTCTCACACGCCGGCAACTAAATCATCCAAACACTGTATTGTGCAGTTTATCCAATGTACAGGTGAACCTCGGAGATTAGAATATGGTGCAAAAAGTTCATTTATTTCAGTAATTCAACTTAAAAGGTGAAACAGATATATTATATAGACTCATCACATGCAAAGTGAGATATTTCAGGCCTTTATTTGTTATAATTTTGATGATTTTTGCTTACAGCTTATGAAAAACTTTTCACTATATTTTAATTTTGAATTTGGGGGTTAGGGTTAGACACTGCAAAATGTCCAAATGTGTGTCAAACGTCTCCATAATTTAGGCAAGTTTACTGCGATTTCTGTTTTATCATGTTTTCTGGCCTCTAAAACACCAGAATGTCAAACGCTGAATGTTGAGAAACACACTCTTCTGTGTACTTTTTTTTCTTTTTCTTTTTTTTTTACTAGATTATTGAAAGTTTCGTTTGACCAGAATTGCGGGATATAAACACAATTGCAAGGAAAAAGTCAGAATTGTGAGATTTCGTTATTTTTTATTCTGTGGCAGAAACAAGCGTCCAGAGTTAATTGCGGTTCCCTTTGTAATTGTTTGTTAAAGCTGCAGTCCGTCGTTTTTCCTCTTTGTCGCCATCTCTGTTAGAAATCTGCAATTGCAGTTATTCGCGGAATTATTAACTGTGCGTGGGTAGTAAATCGGCATGAAACAGCGCGGATGAACACAATGTATTGAGGCTGCCGCGTCGCTGTGGATACTGTAACGTTACTGTCATCAGCAATCTCAGAGTATACTTTTTGAAAGTGTCAACATTAGAATTTTCATCGGAAAATGTAATCTGAACAAGTAAGTAACATTCACTTTTGTTCTGACCAAATTCGGGGGGTGGGGGGAAGCATTGCAGTAGCTATATCATGCTGATTAATTCTAACGATTGCTTATATCACGTCAAAACGTGAAAAATTAATTTTTTCTGTAGCCAATCTGAAGTCCGAAGTCTTTGGGTTTTACAACTGGTTAATCTCCAGTTGTCACTGGTGATTGTCGCTTAAAACTTTCGGGATCCACCATACCAAGTGCTAACTAAGCTAAACCTCCACCATCATCCACACACGCTAGCCAGGGACTCCTTCTCTATGTGTACAGAAGTGACGTAATGACGCAAAGACATGCTCGAAATTCCCGCGGAAATCCACCAGTACCACTGGAATTAAAATCATTATTACAAGCTTACCGTTTTGAATCGAGGTAAGGCAAGCAGATCGTTTTGAACACTGGCTGGTTACGTTTCTTTTCAAAAATGTCTTTTTTGATATTTTTAAACCCAAAAAAGTGCCGGACTGCAGCTTTAAATTCACCGTTTCTGAACGTTTTCCAGTGTGATATAAACCGGTATTAAAGGTTGTGAAGGTTAGGAAACTGTCACAGATTCACCGAGTCTGTTTCTGTGCTGCTAAAAGAGACGCTTACCTCATTGTCAAGTCAGATTACATCAGGGTTAGTGTGTGAATCACAGCAGACACTCAAACACACACTCGACGTGTTGCGCGGCTGAAAACAAACAGCGTCAGGCTTGTAAGATACTGTTTGTGGAGCGAGGCTTTCGTCTGTGCGTTCGCCGTGCTGTTCCTCACGGGGTGAAGGTTATTGAAATAAATATTCCAGCTCTGTATTTGAATAGTGTCAAGCCCGTGTGTTGTTCTCTACAAAGCGGCGCTGTGAACGGAGGCCGTCTCGCTGGAGGACTCGTGATTAAAAACACTCGTGTCCTCAGCAGGCCCACTCGCTTCAAAGCTCGACGCGAGCCAAGAAAAGACGTTTTTATCTTCCCTCGTGATATCTGAAGGCTTTTCTGTGCAGGAACACGAGCGTTTCTGTCCGCCACACATCCAGTGATGTATTACTGCTCAAACACACACAGAGTTGCACACAATGGCAATGCAATTATCAAGCATGCGTTTACTGGAAAAACACAGAATTTCATGCTATGGATGAAATTGATTTTAAAAATGCATCGTAAGCTGTGCTTAAAGTTGGCCGTTTTTGTCCATTGTTTTGTTTTTTTGTTTTGCTTTAAGTTAACACACTGTACTGTTCACCGAACACATTATTGCAGCACCTCTATTCCCAGTCTGTCTGAAACACAC
The DNA here is from genome assembly GCF_949152265.1 of Phoxinus phoxinus. Classification (NCBI taxonomy): domain Eukaryota; kingdom Metazoa; phylum Chordata; class Actinopteri; order Cypriniformes; family Leuciscidae; genus Phoxinus; species Phoxinus phoxinus. The sequence goes on from NC_136888.1 coordinate 1,225,116, forward strand.
TGATCGACTTACATTACGGTTTCTACAAAGCCCCGCCCTCCGAAAAGTGTTCTGATTGGCCCACTGACCCTGTGCGTTGTGATTGGCTGAACACCTCAAGCATCCAAATAGCCTTTTATTAGTGTGTGCAATGACGTCATATTTATAAAATAAAAAGTAGCCTACACAATTTATGCACTGAAGTCAAACGGATACAGATTTTTGTTACAATTTTGTCAATAATTGGCATTTCCGTCAGCTATGCATCACTGCACCGACTCAGCTCTTTAAAATAGTACTTTTAGATTCTAACATTTTATATATATTTTTCAGCCCCTCTGAACTATTTATTTATTTCCAGGCCAAAATGTTTTTTCATGTTTATGATATAATGCTTTTTGATGACTACAATTTAATTAAACCATTAAAACAATCTACACTCATTCAAATGGAAACCGCAGAATTTGGGAAAGAATGTGTGTTGTGCGGCATTTTAAATTCATAACACGACTGAAGCGCACACTGCATTCTCTGCACTGTGAAGCGGCATCAAGGTCTCGATGTACTTCAGGCGATAAACGAAGAACGAACTGGTGTGACGCCATATAAAATTAAATCAGAGCAAATCAAGGTTGGTTTGGAGCTCGAGGGCCCTTACACACCTGCCTTGTTTGGTCGGGGTTTTCTGACTTCTCAGTTTGATCCGATTCAAAATCCCAGATCTAAATCCTCCCCGGTCCACGGTCCCGACCAAACAGAGGAAATTTGGTCAGACAAAAACAGGTAGTCTCGGTCCGGATCAAACTGGACAAAGGTTTGGTTCGTTTCTGGTGTGAAAGAATCCCGCAGGATTGGTTGCAGTCTTCTCCTCCTTTCCTGCCGTTAAATGTTCGCACAACGAAGACGTTCATTTGGCGAATTTGAACTAGCCTCGAGTACAGTCGGTGCTGCAGGCAGTAATGCCGTAATAATACAGTATAGTGGCAACCATATGCATTCATTCTTGTCAAAGTTACCTGTCGAATTAACAACACGCTGATGTCAGACGCACATCCGTTTACAAACCAATCACTGTCGAGATTATGAGGACAGCACGCGATTATGTCATGTAAACTTAAAAACCCAAACCAAAACTTACCGAATGAATGAAATGTATCAAAACATGAACTTTGGTTCGGACCTGGATGCGGACTTTCAATTGTGAAAACACCATAACAATGTTATGATGTAGTAGTTGGGTGTGGCTCTGGTCTGTGGTGATGATGTAATATGTGGGTGTGGCTCTGAGGCTCCGCCTTCTCTGAGGTGTAAATCTCCAGTTCATTTCTTCTGTTCAGACGCGAGTAAAAACATGAACACACTGAGAGACGCTTTATAGCAGAAACTGAAGCTGAAAGACACACTGACACAGTTTTTCATGTTTAATACTGTAAATCTGCTGCTTTAAAGCAATCTACTGTATAAAGTGCTGTATAAATAAACGTGACTGTAGATCTGAGTCTCAGAGCCAACATATCCACATCACTATGATCCGATGCTTTCTGAACGGCTGTTTTCTCTGTTTATTCTGTTATTGAGAGGAAAGTGCAGCACATATTTACATATTCATCTAAATGTGGAGGCCGTCGGGATGTTCACTAACAGTGTTCAGTTCACTCTTCTCTTTACCCCGAAGCGGAGAACGAGAAATAGCTTTGAGTATATCGAGGCGGTCAGTTTCCATCTTTCCAGCTCAGTTGAGAGTGTGTTTCCGGTGATTCGTCCTCCTCCTCGTCTATAGATGTGAGGGAAATATCTTCACGCTGTCTCGTTCCTGATGGATTCCTCCGTGCGTTGTCAGACACCTCTCGAATGTGAAAATCATCTCTCCGTGTTTTATCAGACACGTGCGAGGCCTGCGCTAAAACTCTGGTGACAGCGTAATAACCGTGTGTTTGTTTGGAGCGAAACCCAGCGCTCATGTGTGGCGTTTCTCTCACTCTCTCACTGTCTCTCTGGCAAAATTAATTACTGTATGTTCTGCTTTATGAGCATGTCAGGAGGAGATGATAAATGACCTGTAATATCGAGAGATTGTACTTGCACACGCACGACCACAGACATTAATCAATGGCCTCATATTTGTTATTAACTTACTAAGCGAACGATCGCAGCCACAATGTCATTACTAGCGGTTCAGGCCTATAATAGAGGTGAGCTTTCAGAAGGCCTGCGTATCAGATGTGATTAAAGCCTGCCGTGTAAATCTGTGTCCTCATTACGCTTTCAGGAGAGAGTGAAACATCACAGCGTTCATCCTAACGGGATTCAACTCAACACCTCGCCGACCCAAATACGCCTGTTTAATGGACCCGAATATGACTGTTTTATGATCTCTGATGGCTCACATCAGTTCAGACGAGTCGAGTGTAAACACAGCTTCGATCAAGCCTTCGTTGGGAAGCAAAAAAATTCATTCGTGTCTTGAAAGCGCATGGGAAGTAAACCCACGGATCCTGTCCATCGAGAGGAAAACGTTTGGTTTCACTTTATTTGGATGGTCCCTGTAACTCATTCTGTTGACTAAAAAGCCCCTTTCACACAGAGATTCCCGTAAAGACACGTGACGTCAGGATGTGTTGTGGAAAAGCCAGTATAAATTGCATCTTAAGTTTACTAATGATCTGCGCTTTTGATCTCGAGAGACCACGCTCGAGCATTTTTCCTTCGGATTCGGTCGTACACTAACGTGCGTGCCGTTCCTCAAAGCTGGCGAGCGCTCTCAGCTTCAGCGCGGATAGTGAGGAGCTCCTGGTCTCTGCTTCATTCCAGGTTGCAGACATTTTTTCGTTCTTTCTTTGTTGATGACGGACACAAACTTTATTCTAAGATCAACAAAACACCCCTGACGGCATTGGTCCTGGCTTCTGTTCACACAGGGCGCATTCTGGGACTGGTTACTAGGTCCCCATCCCGACATCAATCCCGGGACGTGTTTGCGTTCACACAGAAGGCACTCTAGCAATGTTACGGCAATTTCCCGGGATCAACGCGCTGTGTGAAACGGGCTTAAGTAACGTTGCACCTACGTGTCTACTAGCTCTCATTAGAGTATCAGTAGAGTATTAGTAAAGTAGCAGTAAAGTATCAGTAAAGTATTAGTACACTATCAGTTAAGTATTAGTAAAGTATTAGTAAAGTATTAGTACACTATCAGTTAAGTATTAGTAAAGTATTAGTAAAGTATTAGTACACTATCAGTTAAGTATTAGTAAAGTATCAGTAAAGTATTAGTACACTATCAGTTAAGTATTAGTAAAGTATTAGTAAAGTATTAGCAGATTATTAGTAGAGTATTAGTAAAGTATTAGTAGAGTATCAGTAGAGTATCAGTAAAGTATCAGTAGAGTATTAGTAAAGTATTAGTAGAGTATCAGTAAAGTATCAGTAAAGTATCAGTAGAGTATTAGTAGAGTATCAGTTAAGTATTAGTAAAGTATTAGTAGATTATTAGTAGAGTATCAGTTAAGTGTTAGTAAAGTATTAGTAAAGTATTAGTAGATTATTAGTAGAGTATTAGTAGAGTTTCAGTAGAGTATTAGTAGAGTAGCAATAAAGTATCAGTAAAGTATTAGTACACTATCAGTAAAGTATCAGTAGAGTATTATTAGAGTATTAGTAGAGTATCAGTAAAGGATTAGTAGATTATTAGTAGAGTATTAGTAAAGTATTAGTAAAGTATTAGTAGATTATTAGTAGGGTATTAGTAAAGTATTAGTAAAGTATTAGTAGATTATTAGTAGAGTATTAGTAGAGTATCAGTAAAGTATATGTAGAGTATCAGTCAAGTATTAGTACACTATCAGTAAAGTATCATTAGAGTATTATTAGAGTATTAGTAGAGTATCAGTAAAGGATTAGTAGATTATTAGTAGAGTATTAGTAAAGTATTAGTAAAGTATTAGTAAAGTATCAGTAGAGTATCAGTAGAGTATCAATAGAGTATTAGTAGATTATTAGTAAAGTATCAGTAGAGTATCAGTAGAGTATCAGTAAAGTATTAGTAGAGTATCAGTAGAGTATCAGTAAAGTATTAGTAAAGTATCAGTAGAGTATCAGTAGAGTATCAGTAAAGTATTAGTAGAGTATCAATAGAGTATTAGTAGATTATTAGTAAAGTATCAGTAGAGTATCAGTAGAGTATCAGTAAAGTATTAGTAGAGTATCAGTAGAGTATTAGTAGATTATTAGTAGAGTATCAGTAGAGTATCAGTAGAGTATCAGTAGAGTATTAGTAGAGTATCAGTATAGTATCAGTAGAGTATCAGTAGAGTATTAGTACAGTATTAGTAGAGTATCAGTAAAGTATTAGTATAGTATTAGTAAACTATTAGTACACTATCAGTAAAGTATCAGTAGAGTATTAGTAGAGTATCAGTAAAGGATTAGTAGATTATTAGTAGAGTATTAGTAAAGTATTAGTAAAGTATTAGTAAAGTATCAGTAGAGTATCAGTAGAGTATCAGTAAAGTATTAGTAGAGTATCAATAGAGTATTAGTAGATTATTAGTAAAGTATCAGTAGAGTATCAGTAGAGTATCAGTAAAGTATTAGTAGAGTATCAATAGAGTATTAGTAGATTATTAGTAAAGTATCAGTAGAGTATCAGTAGAGTATCAGTAAAGTATTAGTAGAGTATCAATAGAGTATTAGTAGATTATTAGTAAAGTATCAGTAGAGTATCAGTAAAGTATTAGTAAAGTATCAGTAGAGTATCAGTAGAGTATCAGTAGAGTATCAGTAGAGTATTAGTACAGTATTAGTAGAGTATCAGTAGAGTATCAGTAGAGTATCAGTAAAGTATTAGTAAAGTATCAGTAGAGTATCAGTATAGTATCAGTATAGTATCAGTAGAGTATCAGTAGAGTATTAGTACAGTATTAGTAGAGTATCAGTAGATTATTAGTAAAGTATCAGTAGAGTATTAGTAAATTATTAGTAAAGTATCAGTAGAGTATTAGTAGAGTATCAGTATAGTATCAGTAGAGTATCAGTAGAGTATTAGTACAGTATTAGTAGAGTATCAGTAGATTATTAGTAAAGTATCAGTAGAGTATTAGTAGAGTATCAGTAAAGTATCAGTAGAGTATTAGTACAGTATTAGTAGAGTATCAGTAGATTATTAGTAAAGTATCAGTAGAGTATCAGTAGAGTATCAGAAAAGTATTAGTAGAGTATCAGTAAAGTATTAGTATAGTATTAGTAAAGTATTAGTAGAGTATTAGTTAAAATTAGTAGAGTATCAGTAGAGTATTAGTACAGTATTAGTAGAGTATCAGTAAAGTCTTAGTATAGTATTAGTAAAGTATTAGTAGAGTATTAGTTAAAATTAGTAGAGTATCAGTAGAGTATTAGTACAGTATTAGTAGAGTATCAGTAAAGTATTAGTATAGTATTAGTAAAGTATTAGTAGAGTATTAGTTAAAATTAGTAGAGTATCAGTAGAGTATTAGTAGAGTATCAGTAGAGTATCAGTAGAGTATCAGTAGAGCATTAGTAGAGTATTAGTAGAGTATCAGTAGAGTATTAGTACAGTATTAGTAGAGTATCAGTAAAGTATTAGTATAGTATTAGTAAAGTATTAGTAGAGTATTAGTTAAAATTAGTAGAGTATCAGTAGAGTATTAGTAGAGTATCAGTAGAGTATCAGTAGAGTATCAGTAGAGCATTAGTAGAGTATCAGTAGAGTATCAGTAGAGTATCAGTAGAGCATTAGTAGAGTATTAGTAGAGTATCAGTAGAGTATTTGTAAAGTATTAGTAGAGTATCAGTAGAGTATCAGTAGAGTATCAGTAGAGTATTAGTAAAGTATTAGTAGAGTATCAGTATAGTATTAGTAGAGTATTAGTTAGTATTAGTAGAGTATTAGTAGATTATTAGTTAATATTAGTAGAGTATTAGTAAACTTAGGGTTAGAATAAGTTGACATAGTTGCAAATATACTAATAGTCAGTATAATGTCTGTTGGAGGCGCATCACAATAAAGAGTTAGCAGATATTAATCAGACAGTCACTAATACTCTAATGATCTGACATATAGTTGCAAAGTCACTTATAGTCAACAGAATGTCTAAAGGGACCATCAAAATACAGTGTTACCAACCGTTTTCACGTGATCTGAGATCAGTCAGCTCGACCTGTAACATCCATCAGCAGCAATGAAGAGAAACCTCAGGCTATGAAGCTTTGATTTCCACATCACATCTGATGATGATAATGAACCGTAAAAGAGATATCGGGAAAATGAAACGGTTAAAGGCGAAGGAGTTTTACTGCAGGCCATGTTACATTTGCTCCGTGACTGGGATATTTTCCTCTTCATTGATTTTTAGTGATGATTGCCTGCTTTATTCATGGAGGAAATAATCGGGTTTAGGCATTAATTCATGGCTGAGATCGCACTGTGTGGAGTTGACAGATAATATAAGAGGATAGATTATTTTGCCAGAGCAACTAACACTTCTGTTGTGTGTTAACATACTCAAAATATCATAATATATAGATTTAAAGATAAGTATAAACGTATTTCTTATTCATATTGGTAACCCGTCACAATAAGGTTCATTAGTTAATATATTAACTAACATGAACTATCCATGAGCAATACATTTGTTTGTATTTATTAATCTTTGTTAATGTTAGTTGATGAAAATACAGCTGTTCATTGTTAGTTCACAGTGCATTAACTAATGTTAACAAATACAACCTTTGATTTTAATAACATATTAGTAAATGTTTAATTAATATTAACTAAGATTAATATTCATAAATAGAGCAACACACTGTTCCTTACCATTTATTACCGGTAGTTCTCCTCCATTGTCGGAGCGCTGCACAACTGTAGTGAGTCCTGGTGTGTTTACACTAACGGACATGCGATGCAAGGCAAGACCACAGATTTCTGCCCATTACTTTGAAGCATATGAATATGGTTCAGTACAATCTGAAGTTCTCACCAGTAGTTCAAGCACAGGTTACCTTAAATATTAGAGGTGTAAATATATATCACAATACAAAATTGCATATAGTGACAGTATAAATCACCCAATATAAAAATTACTGTGAGGAAAAACTCCAGTTTTCAGAGTTGTAGTTCTGCATTAAACTGCTGTATATAATGTTGAATACAATGTATAATAATGCAATGAGGGAATATGTGTGTGTCCTGATAATGCCAGATGTCTGATGTTACCAGTGAAAAGTGTCGACATTATTATAAATATATCTAGTCAGTGACAGAGATCAAGCATATTCATCTACAATAATTCAGTATTTCCAGCTTCAGAATCATGAATATTGTTATTCTGGTGTCTCTATTGTCCTGTTCATTTCAGCACCAAGTCCAACTGCTCATTTACACACACAATTTAACACCAAATTTAGTATTTTAATAATTTTTTGTAAACCTTTTATCATGTGTCTTGAGTATCGCAGTAATATGGTGTCGTGAGTTCAGTGTGGAGATATGTGTCGGATCGTGACACTCCTGGTGTTTAGTTTGGACACTACTTGAGATGCATGGCTTTACTGGTGCACAGGTGAATCTGACCTCTGATCTCTCTCACACACACACACACACACACACACACACACACACACACACACACACACACACACACACACACACACACACACACACACACACACAAACCCCTGATGCAAAGAGAGGAAATAATCAGAGCAAGATGCTCAGAGGAATGCAAATATTCTTTGCTCCCTGTAAGAACAACAACAGCACACCCCCGTGATGTGATGAGACGAGTGCCGCACAACAGCCGCACACCCACAATCCCCAAACCAAGCCCACATTTGCATAAAACATTAAGCACAACAAAATGATTACACCTGACAAGAAGAGCCGGAGGAACAACATGGCCGGTGGCAGAGCGGATCGAGCGACGGTTCCCTCGGCAAGACCGTCACCATAACCGGCTTTCCCGGCGTCGCCTCGCGATTAACGATTCAACCTTTTGTTGAAGCCTCACAAATCCCATCCCGCGACCCTAAATCAGGTTACCCTGCACCTCGCTGATAGGGCATTGTGACGGATCTGCTGAAATCGGTCTGGGTTTGGCGGCTCTTGTTGGGCGTTCGCCGGCTCATGCTGGAAAATCGCGCCTCTGCTGTTTTGCATTATTCTCTTAAATGTGGGTCTTGTAATGCAATTAAACGGCGCATGTAAGCCGCCCCCGCACCCCCGCGCTATTGTCTCACACACAAAACAAATTCATCTGCAGTCATTTTTGACGCCACCATTTAACCCAGGGTGCATTGAAATAATTCTGGAGAATATTAAGCAGAGAATCGGCCTCGGCTGGGTTGTCAGCGGCTCGTCTTCAAAAAGATGAGCATCAAAACATTAATATCCTTCTTTTTCATTTGAGTGAGGGATGAAAATCCGTTATGTCGAGCTCTCGGATGAAGGATGCTCCCAGATAAAACCGAGAGAGATTATTGAACACTTTCATATTTCTCCCCAGACAGCTGGAAGAATGTTAATATTTGGGTGAATATTTGCGAGCACAAACTTGCAGCTGATAAGAGCTGACAGCGGGAATGATCTTCCTCGTGACAGATGGTGTCAAAAACCCCAGTGACGCTGTCATGCTGACAAACTTTTCAACGGCGCAATATACACACACACGTGCCGTTATTGAAGTGTTGAGTCTGTCCCTGCAGTTGAGGAGGAGGACGCTGAATTATGGATTCTCCGACGAACTTTAAACACGTCACTATGCAGCGCTCGACGTGTCAAGCTGAGAGGAAACGCTACGGCACAAACCGACGTGTGAAGCGGTGTCGCGCGCCGACCTTAAAATTAACTTTGATATGATAATTCCTCATTCATTCCATCATTGCGGCGGTTAACCCCGGGATAAAAGAAGCAAATTAAGTGAGAATAGAAACGTGACCCTAAGTAGTTTGGGGGAAAAAAGATTCAATCTGCCGCTCACTGACAGAAAGTGCATCATTTCCCATAACGTGTCTTTATGAACAAACACAATGGACGGTTATCCAGACCTGAAAAATGCTTCATATTTCTAACAATAAATTTCCATGATTTATCATGACTTTTGAGGCCTTCCGTTCCATGGATCGATGTGTAAAATACGAGTAAAAATGCATGTTCAAGTGTTTACAGTTTTTTCCAACTGCTTACACGCGTTTTCAAACCTAAGTCCCCTTATTTCAAAACTCTACACACAATTCTCAAAACTGCACACACAAAATGCAAAATGCCTCACATCTCCTTCAAAATGCAACACTGCATTCAAAATGCCATAAACACACGTCAGAATGAAGCATTTGCATCAAATGGCAAACACTTCTTTCATAATAGTAAATTTTTGGATATACCATGTAAACACTGTTGTTCTATATCCAAAGCACTCTGGTCTTTCATTGGCTTATATCTTCACTTCAATACAACGTTCTACAGTGACAGTAATCTGCTGAGAGCGGGAACAAGTACACTAAACACCAATGCAATGTAGAAACATAACATGTTTATTAGACCAAACATTACTGTTGTATACAGTAGCATACAACACAACCATAAACATATGTGAACCAAAAGTATATTCTTTAGAATACAGTAAAGAACACGATTGTGTGTGTGGGGTCTCTGTCCATTATTGGCATCCATTGTTCAAAACAGGTAATCTGACCTTTGACCTATTTATAGGCCTATACTACAGTAAAGCAGTGATTGGTTAGTGATCAGCAATTACTGTAGTTTTTGCACATGTGAGGAGTGTGTGTGTGGCCTGGTGAATAAGTGTAGCATTTTTATTGGTTGTGTTTAGAAAAGGAAAGCAAGTCACTTCCTGTTAGATGTTTGTGTTTTAGGAAGAGAATTGTGTGTAGTGTTTTGAAAAAAGTGTTTTATGCAATTGAAAACTGAGTCAAAGGCTGAGAAATAGTTTATGGTTTTGGAGATTTGCTGTGTAGTTTTGCATTTTTAGTGAGAGGTTTCAAAACTCGTGTGACATTAAAAGATTTTGTGTGTAAGCAGTTGGTAAAAACTGTAATATAATGACATGCTATGTTGTTTAATACAAAATACAATCTGCAACTCTGTCATCTATTAACTAAAGCTATCAATTCAACTTTTCCAAAACCTTCTCATTTTATTTGTTGCCAAATCTAATCCAGGCTTGGAAATTGTTATTTTAAGGTCACCATGAAATCAAAACGGACCATTCCTCTTCATTTTTTTGTTTGTTTATCCATGCACATCAATGACGAGGGCGGGGCCATAACCTGTCACTCACATGACATCAGCCAATAGCAAACCACAATCAAGCCCCGCCCACATGTGTTCTTGTTCCTGAAGCGTTTCACTCGATATCCGACACAATAGAGGAGAGAAGACCAGCGCAACTTCACATTCATGTCGACTTTAAAATTTCATGACTTTTCCAGGTTTTTCTTGACAGTAAAAACCCTGTTCTAGTTTCACACAACGTGATTTTTCGAAGTTGTAAACAAAGATTTACATCTTACAAGAAAATAATTTTTCAGTCGTTCTACTTCAAACGTTTAATTAAATGTGTAAAAATGACATTTCTTTCATTAATTGTGAACTTTACTAGCAATTTCTGAACGAAAATTAATTCTACACCAAATCACAGCGTTCATTTGACCTCAGTTTGGACTCAACAACTATAATCTCGTAAAGAAAGTGCATTAAAGTGAGTTAAACTGTCAGCACGTGTAACTTGGCCTGGTCCTGCAGACCTTTCCAGCTCGACGGCTCTCGGCGTTTGCCTTTTCCTGCTTTACACATTCTCACGAGCTCTTTTCCTTCTGTGTGTGTGTGTGTGTGTGTGTGTGTGTGTGTGTGTGTGCAGTTGTAAACTCAGGAGTTAGAGCTGGATGTAGAGGGGAGCCTGTAATCACCTAATCCAAACACACACTGGAGGAATCTCATTACTCCTCGTACACTTCCATTCGCTCCTTATCTGGTTTCAATCAGCGCTCTCTCTTTCCAGAAACGTGATTCAGTGTGTGTGTGTGTGTGTGTGTGTGTGTGTGTGTGGATGAGAGTGAGCTATCGGAGCGATGCGTGTTTGTCCTGTCCAGCGTTCTGATGCCTCGGTCAACAGTAAAAGTAAATGCGTCTGTTTCTCGTCTCGTGACATCAGCTGAATGGATGGCTGTTGTGGGAACGACCCCCGCTCATGCAGACGGACATTAAAACGAAACCCGATCCGGGTCCTGGAATCCGTGAGGTGCTGCTTTTCTTCTCTTCCTCCGCTGGTTTTTCCCGTAGGTCAGGGAAAGGTGAGCGCGACACCCCGGGTGAACCGGCTCTGGAATCTGAGATTAAAAAACGCTCCCAGATAACCAGCAGATCTGGAATTCACAATAACAAACCGGCCATATATCTACCTGTCTCCGGCCTTCCTCCCGGAGAGGCCACGGGGTCGCAGAAGTGCGGCGCTCCATCAACATCCCCTTCTTTCTCCCGAGGAGTCAAAAATAGAGTGCGTTTAATGGTGTGTGTGTGTGTGTGCAACCAGTGGTCAGTGTGTTCACGTTCAGTCGCGTCTGAAACCAGCAGACATCAGAGACTCCAGGTTTGCTCTGCGGTGAAACCCAACAGACGCCGAGCTGCTCTTCTACATGTGGAGAACGGGAACGGGACTCGGCAGCACCACTGCGGGAGTCTTTATATTCCAAGTGTTGTGATAGTTATGATGTGTGGGAAACAAACTTCAATTTAACACTGAAATCTTGCACTGAAAATGGTCACCATTCACTGTAATTGTATGGAGATGAGAAGCATTTGGACATTAGCACTAAATATTCACCAAAAATGAAAATTAGCCCATGATTTGCTCACCCTCAAGTCATCCCAGGTGTACATGACTGTCTTCTTTCAGACGAACACAGTCAGAGTTATATAAAACTAAAGTCATGGGAGTGAATGGTAACTTGTATTTTGAAGCCCAATAAAGAGCATCCGTCCTCATAACAGTAACCGCACGACTCCAGAGGGTTGATAAAGACCGTCTGAAGCAACGCCATGCGTTTTTGTATGAGAAATATCCATATTTATAACTTCATAAACTACAATGACTTGTTTCCGGTCACTGGCGTACACGAGTCGAGAGTGACCTCTGACCTGACGCATGACACATTGATGAACACGGAAGCGCAGAGGACAGAGCTAAACACCGGCCATGAATTAGACGTGTAAAACGAGAATTTTAAAAGAAAAAAGTGGGAGGAGCTTGAGTTTGTATTTGTTTGAACTGCAAGAGGCGTCTGTCCTCATGTAAGCTTATGCTACTCCTACGTCATGTGTCGGGGTCAGAGGTCACGTGTCGGTCAGAGGTCACTCGTCATGCGTCGGGTCAGAGGTCACCGGTCATCTGTCAGGTCAGAGGTCACCGGTCATGTGTCGGGTCAGAGGTCACTCGTCATGCGTTGGGTCAGAGGTCACTCGTCATGCGTTGGGTCAGAGGTCACTCGTCATGTGTCGGGTCAGAGGTCACTCGTCATGTGTCGGGTCAGAGGTCACTCGTCATGCGTCGGGTCAGAGGTCACTCGTCATGTGTCGGGTCAGAGGTCAATCGTCACTCGTCGGGTCAGAGGTCACTCTTCAATTCCGTCAGGTCAGAGGTCACTCGTCAGGTCAGAGGTCACTTGCCATGCGTCAGGTCAGATGTCACTCGTCATGCGTCGGGTCAGAGGTCACTCGTCATGCGTCGGGTCAGAGGTCACTCGTCGGGTCAGAGGTCACTCGTCATGTGTCGGGTCAGAGGTCACTCGTCATGCGTCGGGTCAGAGGTCACGTGTCGGTCAGAGGTCACTCGTCATGCGTCGGGTCAGAGGTCACTTGTCATGTGTCGGGTCAGAGGTCACTCGTCATGCGTTGGGTCAGAGGTCACTCGTCATGTGTCGGGTCAGAGGTCACTCGTCATGTGTCGGGTCAGAGGTCACTCGTCATGCGTCGGGTCAGAGGTCACTCGTCATGCGTCGGGTCAGAGGTCAATCGTCACTCGTCGGGTCAGAGGTCACTCTTCAATTCCGTCAGGTCAGAGGTCACTCGTCAGGTCAGAGGTCACTTGCCATGCGTCAGGTCAGATGTCACTCGTCATGCGTCGGGTCAGAGGTCACTCGTCATGCGTCGGGTCAGAGGTCACTCGTCGGGTCAGAGGTCACTCGTCATGTGTCGGGTCAGAGGTCACTCGTCATGCGTCGGGTCAGAGGTCACTCGTCAGGTCAGAGGTCACTCGTCATGCGTCGGGTCAGAGGTCACTTGTCATGTGTCGGGTCAGAGGTCACTCGTCATGCGTTGGGTCAGAGGTCACTCGTCATGCGTCGGGTCAGAGGTCACTCGTCATGCGTCAGGTCAGAGGTCACTCGTCATGTGTCGGGTCAGAGGTCACTCGTCAGATCAGAGGTCACTTGCCATGCGTCAGGTCAGAGGTCACCCGTCATGCGTCGGGTCAGAGGTCACTCGTCATGCGTCGGGTCAGAGGTCACTCGTCATGCGTCGGGTCAGAGGTCACTCGTCATGCGTCGGGTCAGAGGTCACTCGTCATGCGTCGGGTCAGAGGTCACTCGTCAGGTCAGAGGTCACTCGTCATGCGTCAGGTCAGAGGTCACTCGTCATGCGTCGGGTCAGAGGTCACTCTTCAATTCCGTCAGGTCAGAGGTCACTCGTCAGGTCAGAGGTCACTTGCCATGCGTCAGGTCAGAGGTCACTCGTCATGCGTCGGGTCAGAGGTCACTCTTCAATTCCGTCAGGTCAGAGGTCACTCATCAGGTCAGAGGTCACTCGTCATGCGTCGGGTCAGAGGTCACTCGTCATGCGTCGGGTCAGAGGTCACTCGTCATGCGTCGGGTCAGAGGTCACTCGTCAGGTCAGAGGTCACTCGTCATGCGTCGGGTCAGAGGTCACTCGTCATGCGTCGGGTCAGAGGTCACTCATCAGGTCAGAGGTCACTCGTCATGCGTCGGGTCAGAGGTCACTCGTCATGCGTCGGGTCAGAGGTCACTCGTCATGCGTCGGGTCAGAGGTCACTCGTCAGGTCAGAGGTCACTCGTCATGCGTCGGGTCAGAGGTCACTCGTCATGTGTCGGGTCAGAGGTCACTCGTCATGCGTCGGGTCAGAGGTCACTCGTCATGCGTCTACAGTGATTATAGTTTATAAAGTTACAAATATGGATATTTTTCTTCAGAAGGCTGTATCATCCCTCTGGAGTCGTAGATGTAAAATAGCCTTTTGACTAAGTCTGTTATGATGATGGATGCAAAATCTCATGCACCATTCACTCCCATTATAAAGCTTGGAAGAGCCAGGACAACACCTAGGATGGTTTGAGGGTGATTATATATATATATATATATCATGGGATATATATTTCATTTGTGGGTGCAGTATCCCTCTAGGCCGCCGGTTTGATTAGCGTTCTCTCTGACGATTGCCGGTATTTCTGTGTCTCGCTGCATCGTGTCACGAGTTATTCCCGTCTGTCCAGATCACCTGCTCATATTTAGCCCTGAGTCCCCCAGAATAGAGCCGCAGCACATCTCTCCAGCGGCGGACAGGACTCGGCTCTGCACACACACACACACACACACACACACACACACACACACACACACACACACACACACACACACACACACACACACACACTCACACACACACACACACACACACACACACACACGGCTCGACGCCACCGGCCCTGAAACACTGGAATAACTCTGCCAACTGCAACATCTGAACACTGGGATGTCAAATAACACACACATTATTTAACGGCACAGACAGGGACTGATTGTAAAGGATACCTGATGATGTGTGTGAGCTCCAGCACAGCATGTATCGATCAGAGAATGAGGAACACATGCAGAAAGCCTCTAATCACAGACGCATTCAAATCACTCGCTTTCCAGGCAAAAATTGAATAGCGATAAACATCGGCTCCCTGCTTTACCTTAGTCATAAATTCAGCGTGTATCGGCAGACCGTAAACCCAGAACAGACTGCCAGGCATTTCATTATTGAGGACATTGATTAACGAAGTGATTTATTTTCTAAATGCTGCTACACTCAAAAATGCTGGGTTGTTTTAACCCAACTTTGGGTCAAATATGGACAAACCCAAACGTTGGGTTGAAAATGTAATGTAAAATGTAACCCAACAGCTGGGTTCGTCCATATTAACCCAAAGTGTATTGAGAAACAGAGTTTCTGCTATTTGTGTTGTTTGTTAGGAGAGATCTTGAAGTATTTAGCCGTTTTTAAAGATGGCAGTTCAGCTCATCCGGAGTAAAAGTGCAAAATAAAAAGGAAGCCGTGCATGTTCCGGGATGGATGAGAGTCCGTCTCGTCTGCGGCCCAGATCCGGCAGAACCGGAGCCCACTCTTCCCCGTTCTCAATCATCAATAACCAGAGGCTTTCGCTGGCGTTCCCATGTGGCGGCGGGATGATCTCACACTTCAGGAATGCTGCGGAGAAATCCTGCTGTCAATCACTTCACAGACATTCCCTTCTTCAGCCGTACATGCAGGGAGAAGCGGGAGGACAAGGAGAATCGTGCTCCGGTTCAGCTGTAGTTTCCATTGCATCTCCTTTCAGCGAGTGCACTCAAACAGAAACACACATGTCTAAAGTGGAGCTAATCTCTGAAAATATATATTAACTCCTTATATTGGCACGGCCATTACATATATAAAACAGTAATATCCTATACTAAACCTAAACTAATCCTGACAAACTATAGATCATTTGAAAGCTTACAATCTCTAGTTTTCATATTTGGTGACTATTTTGATTTTCTAAATACATTACAGAGGAGCCGTAATTTATCAATTTGCAACAAGAATATGTTCATCCTCCTCAGGCGTGTTCAGACCTTTATTTTGAAATAGTGATGAACATGAAAAATCATGAAAGAATGGTAGAAACCTCAGTTTGTTTTCATGCCAAGAGTTCAAAAGATAGCATCCATTCAATTATTTTAGAAAAAAAGGTCTGAAAATGTTTTAAATATAAAGAAAACATTAATAGATTCAGCATTAGTGATGTGGCGGCGAGCTATAATGCACATACGTGATCTTTCTGTTTCTTTACTACTTCTGAATAGGATGTCTACTTCATAAATTGTATGAAAATTGTAAAAATAATGGTTCAGACTCAAACCACATATGGAGATGGAGGCGCCCTTATATGGGCAGTAATGTCCACTAGTGGAGAAGTGTGGTACTGCGACCAAACTACATCTCACTGAACGCTCATTTTTTGAGATATCAACCTAAAGTTTGAAACACAACTTGTTCAGATTTTTGGCTTTGATTTTTTTGCATTTTTAGAGTCCACCAGGTTTTGAAAATATATATTTTATATAAAATGTGAATAATAATTTTTTTTAACATTGTACATTTTCATAAACTCATTTTCAAAAACATAAGAAGTTTAACTTTCTTAATTTATTTCACTTCTACAAAAAATCTGCCAAATGTCTTCTTTAAAAGCATTCTTGAATTACAACCATTTAAGTTCGGAATGTGCATTTTCATTCTATTTTTTTTCAAAAAGGGGGTCACACCGCTTAAGGGGTTAAGAGAATATGGCATTCGCTCTTGTCAGCATGCAAACTACTTACTGAGAATCTCACCACTCGACACCAATAAGAAATACAAATGTCCCTTTTATAACACAAAATAATGAAATAGTACTTGGAGTATATTACACATTGCATCACAAGTTAATTTGTATAATTCTTTTTTGATAGTGAGAAATCATAGTGAGAAATGATCTAAGAAACAACAGCTACGGGGTTTCCAACTCAAAAGCTGAGAATAATGAACACAAGCTGTAGATTGACGTGCTCTGTGAATATAATACTTGCATATCTACACCACAAACATTATATTTAGAACATTAGTGCAAAGTTTTAAATGTTTTCACCAGCTTACCTGCTAAATATGTATTAGGAGAATATCAAACAATGAATTTAAGCCACGCACGGTCACGGAGAATCTCAGGTCATGTGAATACAGATCCGCCACCTACAGGTGAATAGCTGAACTGCAACAACGCCCATTAAAGTCACCATGAAACCAAAATGGACAATTCTTTTTTTTTTATGGAATATTGTAGTTTATTATAAGCACATCATTTTAAATAAATATTTTAAATAAAAAAAGCCCCAAAAAGAGCTAAAATCAGCGAGTAACTTACAGCAGGCGTAATGCTTCAGGAAAGTGCAGTAAGGCCTCGTTTACACTGTCAGTGAAATGTGACCCAATTCCGAGATCGGTTTCAGGCCTCATTCATATGTGGAAATAAATCAGATATAAATCAGATATGTGCCAATGCAACTCATGTAATCAGGCAGATCGGATTTTCTGAAGCATTAGGCAACGTCTCCACAGTTTAATAACGAGAGCAACCCCGACGCGCATAAACTCAAAATATATTGTTCTGTAGTTATATGATCGTACAGTAAGTACAGTACAGTAAACCTGCTCACGCATCTGTGGGGTGTTTGAGATTGAAATGTGAGTTTGAGTGTTGCTCGTCCTGAAGAAGCGCCACCGTGGAAGCATGACATGGAGTCAGCTTACGTGTGTGTGTGTGTGTGTGTGTGTGTGTGTGTGTGTGAGATGGGTGAAGGTAATGAGAGTCAGAGCTGTCTTGCGCTGTCATTCATACCCCTCCATGTGTATCGTAGCGCACACACTACTTCAAATTATTCTGCAGAGCTAGTCACTATTTTTTGCTCCCTACAGAATTAATGAGTTAAATTTAACCATGCATAGCAGTTTAATCATTACCTGCAGCGTGTTCTTGTGGAAGTCAGGTGCTCTGACAGAGGATTATTCTACAGTGTCACATGGGTATCATTTATATTAGTGACAAAAGCGCTTCAAATGTTGTGTGGTTTTTAATCAGGAGACGGAGGCTCCCACGGCTTTATTCAGGAGCGTCAGCTCACAGCCCTCACTTCACATCTGGAGAAATCATCACGTCTCCTTGTGCTTGCCCTTCTGAAAAACAATCAACTTTAGCATACTCACTTGATAATGTTGGGTTAAAAATAACCCAACGAGTAACCCAACTGTGGGGTGGATGGTATAGCACCTTCACAACTGTGGGTTGTTTTAACCCAATGCATTGGGTTAGAAGCCAGTTGGGTTAAAAGTAACCCAACAGTTGAGAAAAATATTTATATTAATTATGACATATAAATAACTAAATATTGGAGAGTCTATCATTTAATGTAAATATAAATAATTTTGTGTATAGATTCAAAATTCACAAGTGTACATACAACACACATAAATTCAAAACCTATGCAAATGTGTAACCCAACGGTTGGGTTGGTTCGGTTTGGATTTTTACTGTGTACTTTTACTAAAGAGTACTCATTATGGAAATAATATACTTTAAAACAATACACTTAAATGTGAACTGAATACGTAAATCATAAATAATTTACCTAAGTGTGTGTATCGGATGTTATTTGCAATTAAATAAAAATGTATTATAGTTAAAAAAATATATTAAACGTGATTAGTGCTTTTTTGACCCATATAAGCAAATCTTACACATTTATTTAATAATTACGTCTGAAATATAGTTAAAGTGTACTGACAAGCTTTTATGAAAAACTACAATATACTTTAATTCAACTTTTATTAAATATATTTGTAATTACACGTTTGTAATGCTAAAGTTTCAATGTTTTGCATTTAAAAAAATATTAACTTTAAATGTAATATCAAATAAAACACTACTGGCAAAATATATAATATAGTATTTATAAAATAATATAGTTATAATCAAGTACTCTTAGTCAACACGTCAAAGTCGTTGATGCGCAATTACACCTGCAGAGGGAGCATGTGAAACCCGAGGGAGCGGTTCTAGCAGACCAATCTCAGCGCTTGCGGTCCGCGTAGAATTGAAGCGTTGTTACATTTTTGCGTGCTACACACAGCCTATGACGTAGCTACGGCGTGAGTTCGACGCAGAAGTATAAATCAGGCTTCACCCGTACACTTTTCCAAATTCTTACCCAAAAACTTCTCGCTCCAGCGCAAGCGCTCATCGACTCCGGATCTGCAGGGAACTACATCTCGCATCAACTTCTCCAAAGACTCAATCTCCAGAGGAAACGCTGCTCCCAGGAACTAGCCATCCACACCAGTCTCAGCAAACCGCTGGGCCGTGGTCGCATTCGCCATTTCTCCCCCACAGTAACGGTCCGCGTTGGCTGCCTGCATGAGGGGTCAACCGCTGACATCAACCTGGGACGTCCATGGATGAACCAACATGAGCCCACCGTCAACTGGAACTCTGGAGAAATTCTGCACTGGGGTAACTCCTGCTTCAAGAACTGCCTTTCTTCTGTGCCCAAACCATCTACCTGTCTGACCTGTCAACACCCCTTGAAGTCTTCATCCAATATTCAGGTGAACTCCATCTCCGTTGAGAGCCCAGAAATCGAGAGCAATACTGAAATTCCTCCAGAGTACTGGGCGTTCCAGGATGTCTTCATCAAGGGTTGGCGAACCGTCTACCACCTCATCGGCCATGGGAATGCGCCATCAACCTGCTGCCTGGGGCTACTCCACCGAAGGGTGAGGTATACCCTTTGTCCATCCCGGAACAGTAGGCCATGGAGGAGTAAGTTCAGGAGGCTCTCAAACAACGTTTTCATCCGACCATCGACGTCCCCTGCCGGTTCCAGCTTATTCTTTGTGGCCAAGAAGGACGGAGGCTTGCGGCAGTGCATCGACTACTGGGCACTCAACTCTCAGACCGTCAAATTCAGCTATCCTCTTCCTCTGGTCCCTGCGACCTGTAACAACTCCGTGGGGCTCGCATCTTCTCCAAGCTGAACCTGTGGAGCGCCTACAACCTCATTCAGATACGTGAGGGGGACGAATGGAAGACAGCGTTCATCACGCCGACAGGCTACTGCGAGTGTGATGCTGTATGGCCTGTCCAACTCCCCCTCCGTATTCCAGGGGTATATGAATGAGGTGTTCAAGGAATACCTCCACCGCTACGTCATCGTCTACAACGACGACATCCTGATCTACTCCCGGAACCTGGCCGAACATCGCCAACCGTGACGCAGGTCCTCCAAAAGCTGAGAGAACACCATCTCTATCTCAAGTTGGAGAAGTGCAAGTTCCACACGGCATCCATCTAGTTCCTTAAATATATATTATCAACCAACGAGGTATCCAGATGGACTAGAGGAGGGTGGACACCATTCACAACTGGCCCCAACATGTCACTATAAAGGAACTCTAAGGAACTTTCTAGGCTTCGCCAAACTTCTCCCAATCATGGTCGAAGTTGACACCTCTATCACCGGGGTTGGAGCGGTACTATCCCAGTGGCAGGGTGAGCCTCCTCGACTCCATCCATGCGCCTTCTACTCCAAAAAGCTGTCCCCAGCTGAGCAGAATTACGATATTGGAAATCGTAAGCTGCTGGCGATCAAGCTTGCCTTGGAGGAATGGAGACACTGGCCTGGAGGGAGCTCACCACTATTTCGAAGTCATCACAGATCACCGAAACCCGGAATATCTCAGAGAAGCCAAGTGACTCAACCGAAGACTAGCCCGTTGGTCTCTGTTCTTCACACGGTTCGACTTCACCCTGACCTTGCCTTGTCCTGTCTGTGTCATCCTGAACCCGACTCCAGTCCTCCAGAACCCGTTCTCCATCCAGCCATGGTAGTCAGTCCGATCCAATAGTCCCTCAACGATCAACTCCTCCAAGCCACCCACAACGAACCTGCTCCGCTGGGAGGTCCTGAGGGACGGCTGTATGTTCCATCGGAGGTTCCAGCTGTCAACCACTGGTTCGAGGAGACGAGAGGGTATGGGACTCAGCTCATGTGCATCTCCAGCGGGCAGTGCGAAGACACCAACGCCAGGCGGATGTCCGAAGAGCTGAAGCTACGCGATATCAGCCGGGACAGAAGGTTTGGATCTCCACCCGCGACATCCCTCTTCGCCTGCCCTGCCGAGTCCTCGCAATATAGATCCCTTCACTGTGCAGAGGCAGGTCAACGAGGTCACCTACAGGCTCAACCTTCCACCTCACTACCGTATATCACCTTTCTTCCATGTCTCCCTCCTGAAACCCTTCACTGAACCTCTGTCCTCTTCTTTCACAGAACCCAGAACCCACCACGGACGAAGTACCTCCTCCTCCAGATGTAACTGAAGAGGACCTTGAGTCCATACCATCCTTAACTCACGGCGACGGGGCGCCCGCCTAGAGTACCTGATCGACTGGGAGGGGTGCGGTTCAGAGGAACGTTAATGGGTCTCTCGAGATGATGTCCTGGATCCGTTACTACTCACCCAGTTCCACGAGGATCACCCAGAACGTTCGGCCCCCAGAGGTCGAGGCCGGCTCGTCGCCGAGTCAGTCAGCTGTCAGGAGCCGGGGTACTGTCACAGAGTCAGCCACACCGTCACAGCCCTAATCATCACCCAATCACCAGAGTACTGACACGCTGCACCTGCACTCCCTCATTAACACAGCCTACATATTCCCAGTTCACCGTCCACTCATTGTCTGGTCTCGTCGCAGTTACCACTGCTCACCGTCATACTCCTTGTCTGTTTACCTACCTGTGATTCGTCCCGTCAAGGTTCCAGTCTTCTGTCCGTCTTCGATCCGTCGTCCTGTTCCAGATCTCCTGAACTTCTTTGTTCACTCGCCACCTGCACAGAGAATCCCCGTCAATCTTAACCAGCTAAGTCACCATCATCAGTCAACAAGTCACCATCGTCTGGTTCCTGCTGTTTCTCACCACTCTGCTCAATAAACACTGTTATCACTATAACACCTGTCTGTTTACTTCTGTGTTGTGACAATGATATAGCCTACATATGTCACGTTCCGCTGGTGGAAAAAGCAGACTGGATCCAAGATGCAGTAACGAGGCTTTATTTTATAAAGGATAATCCAAAACGTGGTCAGGGCAGGCAAGGGTCAAAATCCAAAAGAGCAGAAGACAAAACAACAAACAGACTAGGAGCAGGATAAACACGGGAAACAAACGCGGTGTGACGTAGAACATTGATACACACAGAACAAGAGACAAACAGGGCATTAAATACATGAATGACAAAGGGAAAACGAGAGACAGCTGGTGATTACAAACAACAGACACCTGGGTGCGATTACACAGACAGAATTGTGGGGAATGGAGTTCTAGTGCATGACACCGGGGGAAAGAAGGACATCTAGTGGACACCCGGGGAAACACAACCAGACACCGTGACATGACCTCCCCTCTACGGAGCGGCTACCAGACGCTCCAAGACCACAAGAAACACACAAAACAAGAGTCCATGCGGGAAGAGGAAAGGTGGAGGATCAGGGGGTGGGATGGGGGGCCAGGTCCGTGGAGGGGAACAGGAACAAGGGGGAACGGCTTAAGCGACGACCAGGGCGAAACCGACAATCCATAGGGCGGCCAGGGCGAAGCAGGCAGTCCATCGGGTGGCCAGGGCGGTGAAGACCCCTTGGGCGGCCACGGCGGTGAAGACCCCTCGGATGGCCACGGCGGTGAAGACTCCTCGGGCGGCCACGGCGGAGAAGACCAAGGTGAAGACGACCACTCGGGCGGCCATGGCGGTGAAGACCAAGGCGGAACAGACATAGACCCTGGCTCAGGAACAGTCACAGACACCACCGGCTCTGGAACAGCAGACACCGGCTCCGGCTCTGGAACAGCAGACACTGGCTCCGGCTCTGGAACAGCAGACACTGGCTCCGGCTCTGGAACAGCAGACACTGGCTCCGGCTCTGGAACAGCAGACACTGGCTCCGGCTCTGGAACAGCAGACACCGGCTCCGGCTCTGGAACAGCAGACACCGGCTCCGGCTCTGGAACAGCAGACACCGGCTCCGGCTCTGGAACAGCAGACACCGGCTCCGGCTCTGGAACAGCAGACACTGGCTCCGGCTCTGGAACAGCAGACACCGGCTCCGGCTCTGGAACAGCAGACACCGGCTCCGGCTCTGGAACAGCAGACACTGGCTCCGGCTCTGGAACAGCAGACACTGGCTCCGGCTCTGGAACAGCAGACACCGGCTCCGGCTCTGGAACAGCAGACACCGGCTCCGGCTCTGGAACAGCAGACACCGGCTCCGGCTCTGGAACAGCAGACACCGGCTCCGGCTCTGGAACAGCAGACACCGGCTCCGGCTCTGGAACAGGCTCGGCAGGCGTGACGTGAAGCTCAGGCTCGGCAGGCATGATGTGATGCTGGATCGGGGCCGGCAGGGCGAGCTGCTCGGGCGGGGCCGGCAGGGCGAGCAGCTCGGGCGGGGCCGGCAGGGCGAGCAGCTCGGGCGGGGCCGGCAGGGCGAGCAGCTCGGGCGGGGCCGGCAGGGCGAGCAGCTCGGGCGGGGCCGGCAGGGCGAGCAGCTCGGGCGGGGCCGGCAGGGCGAGCAGCTCGGGCGGGGCCGGCAGGGCTAGCAGCGTGGGCGGAGCAGGCAGGGCGAGCAGACCGTCGACGGTCTCTAGAACCACCTCCCCCGCAGTGGCAGCAGCAGCGGTCTCCGGAACAGCTTCCTCCTCCGCAGCAGCAGCAGCGGTCTCCGGGACAGCTTCCTCCTCCGCAGCAACAGCGGCCTCAGGGACAGCTTCCTCCTCCGCAGCAACAGCGGCCTCAGGAACAGCTTCCTCCTCCGCAGCAGCAGCAGCCTCAGGGACAGCCTCCTCCTCCGCAGCAACAGCGGCCTCAGGGACAGCCTCCTCCTCCGCAGCAGCAGCAGCCTCAGAGACAGCTTCCTCCGCAGCAGCAGCAGCAGCAGCCTCAGGGACAGCTTCCTCCTCCGCAGCAGCAGCAGCCTCAGAGACAGCCTCCTCCGCAGCCGCAGCAGCAGCCTCAGAGACAGCTTCCTCCTCCTCCGCAGCAGCAGCCTCAGGGACAGCCTCCTCCTCCGCAGTAGCAGCGGCCTCAGGGACAGCTTCCTCCTCCGCAGCAGCAGCGGCCTCAGGGACAGCCTCCTCCTTCGCAGTAGCAGCGGCCTCAGGGACAGCTTCCTCCTCCGCAGCAGCAGCGGCCTCAACATTGGGGGAATCGGGGGTCTTCCTCCTCTTCCCTCGCCTACGGCGGTAAGGTGCAGACTCTGAGCTGGGCTCTGGGGTTTGAGCGGTGTCTGGGCTGGGCCGCGATGGAGAGTTCTCTGGGCTGGGCAGCGATGAAGCTTTCTCTGAGCTGGGCAGCGATGAAGCTTTCTCTGAGCTGGGCAGCGATGAAGCTTTCTCTGAGCTGGGCAGCGATGGTGCAGGTGAGGCTGGTGTATCCCATTGCCCCCGAAAGTGGAGATACATTGTGAATTTCTGAAAGTTCAATATCTCCAGCCCCTTCATCTCCCACCGGGGCAATGGGTCGTCCAAACAATGATTCAAAAAATCCTTCAGGGCTGCATCGTCGTAATTTAAATTACGTGAATTTTCAAAAAAAGTCTGAGCAAACCCACTTATCTCTTGGCCATTCTGTTTTAAGGCCAACAGCTTCTGCAGTCTCTCCCTCCTCTCCTTTAGAGTAATGGGGAGAGAGGACATGACACCTCGTCCTGCTGGATCCATTTCGGGTGTATCAATCTGTCACGTTCCGCTGGTGGAAAAAGCAGACTGGATCCAAGATGCAGTAACGAGGCTTTATTTTATAAAGGATAATCCAAAACGTGGTCAGGGCAGGCAAGGGTCAAAATCCAAAAGAGCAGAAGACAAAACAACAAACAGACTAGGAGCAGGATAAACACGGGAAACAAACGCGGTGTGACGTAGAACATTGATACACACAGAACAAGAGACAAACAGGGCATTAAATACATGAATGACAAAGGGAAAACGAGAGACAGCTGGTGATTACAAACAACAGACACCTGGGTGCGATTACACAGACAGAATTGTGGGGAATGGAGTTCTAGTGCATGACACCGGGGGAAAGAAGGACATCTAGTGGACACCCGGGGAAACACAACCAGACACCGTGACAACATATTTTTTCCCGCATGTCATGTGCTGGGCTCCGTAATATATCATCTGCAAGCAGGCTAGCTACTGTTTTTCTTTTCTTTTCTTTTTTTAAAGACTTTTAAAGTCCCCCTGTAGTCAATAATTGTACCCCTTAAAACTCATCTTTGATCACCAAAATTACATATTTAAATGTTTTTTCCTTGGAAAAAAAATCTTCATGCCTTAAAACACCTTGAATGTAACTCGACACCCTTGCCTCATTTAGTATGCGTGGTTCTATGAATATGCAAATGAGCCCCGCCTCCACTCACTCACTCACTCACTCAGAGATACACTGGTGGACGATCACACGTTGATCTGATGGGTTACAAGGTAGTGTGTGACGTCAGAAACACCAGCGATTTCAAACCGTGTTTTTGAGACTGTCTTTGGTTCACTGCAGTTTTAAGCAGAAAATACTCAGCAATGCTGTCCACTTATGAACTTACACATGGTGTGTGATAAAGCAGATTAATAACACCACATATAAACTACATTAAAAGCTGGATTTACACCACAGGGGGACTTTAAGATTGAAAGTACACTACATGTGCACATGCAACACAATTGACCGTTCGCAAAAGCCACGCCCCTTAGTTATTGTTACTACGCCCGTCAAACAATTGAGAAACGGACACATAGCCATGGCTGGGTTGATACATTAAGTGATTGGTTTTGGAGTAATGCAGCAGACATATCCTCCAGGGCACGACAGAAAGTATAGACAGAATAGCGCACGGGAGCACATGCACAAAACAGTTTTGTAAAATTATATATCAATCATTTTTATTTGATCATATATCATTTTACAAAACTGTTTTGCGCATGTGCTCCCGCGCGCGCTATTTCAGTCACAACACTGCAATCAGAGGACGCGCTGAAACCATCAACTCTCGATGCGTTCTCTTCATGCATAACTCAGCCTACTGAGAAGGATATATTTGTGTGAATAGTTGTGCAACTGCGCAAATTTTGTTTTGAAGTTTAATGTTTGAGTTCCAGAGGAATTTGTGACTGTGTTCCTGTTCAACCACATCAAAGTTTCGTAATTAGTAAGTCCGTGCTTTTTATCTTTTTTTTCTCTTGTTTGCTGACTGATGAGAGAGCCGCAGTGCCGTTGAGAAACGGTGTTTGTACATGTAGCCTATTTTTTTTATTATAGTTGCAAGCAATCATAAAATACAGCATATGAAAAATAAAAATAAAAGGTGAGAAACGGACCTCGGGTCGGGCTTAAAATATAACCGTAATGTTCGGGTCGGGTCAGGTTAAATTATTTTGGGTTCGGACTTAAGTTAAGCACGTGCAGAAATCGCAATGTTTGACGGAGGTCCTTCTCCTTAGTTACAGTTGCTGAGCTAGGATTGGACGAGAACCGTTCGAGGGCGAATTACGTGCACAGCTTTTATCCCGGGGTAAAAAAGAAGCCGTAAATTATGCCTGTTGACTTTGGGTTCCTGTAAAAATGTTGGAGAACATTACTTTTAACACCAAAAAGACTAACTGTTTTAATTGTTATGGAAAGTAATGTGGTAACACTTTACAATAAGGATGCTAGGGCTGACTTCTAATAGTCGAGGATTCGACGATTCGATTCGGAGAGGTCTGATTCGACTATGAACCTCATAGTCGAATACATGGGCGTCAGTTTGGTTTGAAATGTGCTGGGGACAGAGACGCATTCGCATTTTCAGAAGGGCTGGGTACAATTTTATTTATTTTTTCGCTTTCGCGCAGGTCATGTTTTGAAAGACGATGTCCTGTAGCTTACTAATGTAAATAAATAAAAATGTATTCAAAAATCTGCTTCACATTTTCAGCAGGGCTGCGGAGCGGCTGTGGGTTGACTCCACACGGTTCTCATGTGCGTTAAAAAGCTTTACGTGGTTTAATGTACCTAAACAACGATTACCAAATTTCCCTCTCATATTGCTCCTCATAACCACTGAAAATGGTAAAAAAAAATCGAACCCGGAGTCCAATTATTATGGACGTTATCTGATATTAAGCGTTTCTGCTTCACATTTTCAGCAGGGCTGCGGAGCGGCTGTGAGTTGACTCCACGCGGTTCTCATGTGCGTTAAAAAGCTTTACGTGGTTTAATGTAGCCTACCTAAACAACGATCACCAAATTTCTCTCTCATATTGCTCCTCATGTTTATGAAATGTTATGATATATGTGTGATATGTGTTTTTTAGCTCTTTTGTTTGAAATGGAAAAAATCTAGCTGCTATCTAAAAAAAAAAAAAAAAAAAAAAAAAAGGTTCGACTATCAGTCGACTATGGCAAAATCTAACGAATCAGATTCGACTATGAAAATCCTTTGTCGAAAACAGCCCTATAAGGATCATTAGTTAACTACCTTAGTTAACATGAACTAAGCATGAACAATACTTCTACAGCTTTTATTAATCTAAGTTAATATTAATTTTTTTTTAATTTTATTTAATTCGTTATTAAAATCAAAGGTTGTATTTGTTAACATTAGTTAATATACTGTGAACTAACATGAACAAACAATGGACAGCTGGATTATTATTAAATAACATTAACTAAGATTAATAAATACAGTAACTAATGTATTGCTCATGGTTAGTTCATGTTAGTTAATACAGTAACTAATGTTAACTAATGAACCTTATATTTGCATGTCTTTTTCCGGTCTGGGTCTTATTTCCCTCAGGATGTAAGGGTTGTTAATGCTGTAGCTTGTTTGACAGGAACGTCGTTTCACGTCCAGCAGGAGATGTTGATCCTAAAATAAATCCACATTGACTTGAGGCTGCGGAGTGAAGACAGCTTCATTGATCATGATGAGGACGTTGAGTTTGGCCATGTTACACTTCTGTACTACGGTAAGGAGAATTGTATTTATGCACATTAACCTGTAGAGCACTTTGGAAAAACATGTGTTGTATTTAAATTAGTGCTGGGCAACGCATCCAAAATATCATTATTATTTTGTATATTTAAGAAAAATGTGTAATTTATATATAAAATATGTATATATCATGTATAAATATATATACAGTATATACATGCAAATATTTCTTAAATATATACATGCATATGTGTGTGTATTTATATGTACAAAATAATTATACACAGTACACACACATATGAAAACACAAACTTTTATTTTGGATGTGATTAATCTCGATTAGCACTAATTTATTGTGCTTTAACTCGTAAAATGTAATGCGCTACTTGTAAAGACTTCAGGCAGAACTCAACAAACAAAGAAAGCATAACTTCCATAGATTGCCAAGTACTCAAAATGAGCATTCGGGTAGTTTTCTCTCTCTTTGAACCCTTTCACACCGTAAACGCCCCCCTTCACCCCATTATTAACATCCCCGGCTTTACGTGTCTCCGGGACCCGCGAGTGCTAATGACTCCTACGGCACATTATTGATGGATGTGTATTTATAAAGGAGACAGATAAGGGCTAGCAGAGGCTCGCAGCCGGACAGTTTCACTCAACGGGCCGTCCAGCGGGCATGAAGGAGTGACAGCGAAGCCTCGGGCGCAGGTGAGCTCAGCTTATACACATTACACAGCGTGTGAGGAACTGTACGGGCCTGTACATTCACACACATCTGGCCCCGCTCCAGACCCCCTTACAAAATATTTGCCCTCAACTTTGGCTGGTTTATTTACTCTGGAGGAATATTTTCCCTGAACAACTCACAAGCTTAGTGTTGGGCAAATACACTCAGCACATGAAATATGGATAGCATGGCTCAGGCCAAAGGACATGCATATTTAGGCGATGAACTCATGCAGGAGCGCGGGACAGCTTGGGAAGTTTTTTGGACCAGGAGCCGGATGCACGAAAACCTTACGACATTCCTTAAGAATGTTCCTAAATGCAATTCTTGAAAAAATATTTTTGTACATACTATTAATGTACACTATTAGAATAATTGTGCATACTATTAATGCACTGTTTTTACTGAATGATGCCAAAAATTATGTCTATATAGAAAATTAAATATGAGGTCCCTATACAGTAAATAGAGTATAGAGTTGTTGTATTCCGAATTTAGCGAAAAGTCATATTACTACTACTGGGTTGTTTAATATTTAATAATTTAAATGACCCAGTAAATCCATGAAACATCTCACCTTTGGGTTCAACACACTACTAACTAACTCAACCAGGCCCCGCCCCTTTATTCTGCATGAATTATTTAAATGAGGAATATTGTGACGTGTTCGTTCCTGGAAGAAACTCGAGACTAAAAACACGTTTCAGGAAATTCAAAAACACTGACACTGATATAGAGAAGAACTGGAGCTTTTTCATGATCAAACAGCAACACTACACACTAAACACAGATGAACATGAACAGAAGAAGAATAGGTGCTCTTTAAGAACACATTTTTGCACATAAGCACATAAGTTTTGCCTTTAAGTCAAGTCAATTTATATAGCGCTTTTAACAGTATGGATTGTTTCAAAGCAGCTTTACAATGATAATAGAAATTAACGTAACAGTGAAGTTGCGCTAATTTAGAACAATCTTAAAGTCTGTAGTCAAAAAGTGTATCTCTTAAAACTCATCTTTAAACACCAGAATTACATATTTAAATGTTTTTTCCTTGAAAAGAAATTTCTTCATGGCTTAAAATATCGTGAATGTAACTCGACACCCTTGCCTCATTTAGTATGCGCCGTTCTATGAATATGCAAATGAGTCCCGCCTCCACTAACTCACTCACTGACTCAGAGATCTTTAAGATATTAGGTTAAGCTTAGTTGGCTTGCTGTCCACTTATGAGGGGCTCGATGAAGCAGCTTCAACACAAGCTCTGATATACGGTGGGTAAATGTAGCATATGAGGACGAAGGGCCAGATAAGATGAAGGTGGAGCTGGGGAGGTGGAGGGACGCTGGAACAGGTTATTGGAAGATTAGATTGGCTCACTCCTCCCGAACAAACATTCAGAAACTTCATATAATCATAATTTATAGGAGTTACGAAGACCAATGTGTCCTAAATCCAGACCCTGATATTCTGATGAATGAAGGAACGAGGCATTTATATAGTGCTTTCATATGTACTACTGTAGACCCAAAGCGCTTTACAATCACATCAGGGGATCTCTCCTCAACCACGGTTCTGGAGGAATCAATCCTGCTTTCCCTCACATGTGCTGTGCGGTTCTGTGGCCGGGCTAAAGAGATGGAGGCGCTTTGGGAAGATAAATCCATCAAACTGCGCATGAGGTCATCAATCCGACGTTTCCGCTTGCTTTGATGAGTGGAGACGGCTTAGCCAAACACGGGCTCTCGTGGCGCTGGGGGTCTGAGTGGACCGGGGCCGAGCTTGGGCCGGTGCCATTAAAGAGACGGGCCTGAGCACAGAGGGCTTTTGTCTGTCACGCCACAGCGGGCTTGCTTGGGTTTCCCAGCTTTCATTTCATGACCCGACTGAGGCCTGGCGTTGTGTGTGACTTAGAATGGAAAGAGAGCGTTTCACATTAGTGGATGGCAGGCGAGACATGACACGAACATTTTAGGTTTCCACTTTAATTTGATGGTCCCTTTAACACATTCTGTTGACTATAAGTAACGTTCATGTCTACTAGCTCTCATTAGAGTGTCAGTAGAGTATCACTAGAGTATCAGTAAAGTATTAGTAGAGTAGAGTATTAGTAGAGTATCAGTAGAGTATCAGTAGAGTATTAGTAGAGTATCAGTAGAGTATTAGTAGAGTATCAGTAGAGTATTAGTAGAGTATCAGTAGAGTATTAGTAGAGTAGAGTAATAGTAGAGTATCAGTAGGGTAGAGTATCAATAGAGTATTAGTAGAGCATTGGAGTATCTGTAGAGTATCAGTAGAGTATTAGTAGAGTAATAGTAGAGTATCAGTAGAGTATTAGAGTATCTGTAGAGTATCAGTAGAGTAGTAGAGTATCAGTATAGTATTAGTAGAGTAATAGTAGAGTATCAGTAGAGTATTAGTAGAGTATTAGTAGAGTATCAGTAAAGTATCAGTAGAGTATTAGAGTATCTGTAGAGTATCAGTAGAGTATTAGAGTATCTGTAGAGTATCAGTAGAGTATTAGTAGAGTATCAGTAGAGTATCAGTAGAGTATTAGTAGAGTAGAGTAATAGTAGAGTATCAGTAGGGTATTAGTAGAGTATCAGTAAAGTATTAGTAGAGTATTAGTAAAGTATTAGTAGAGTATCAGTACAGTATCAGCAGAGTATTAGTAAAGTATTAGTAGAGTATCTGTCACGGAACACACACAGGAGAGAGAGATCCAAATGCAATATACTTTAATAGGGTAATCCGTACTCACAAAACTAGTCCAGGTAAGGGTCAAAATCCATATAAAGCAATCCAAAGACACACGACATGAACAAGGAACGGAAGTGTGGGGACAATATAGAAGGACTCCGTGACAAACACTGAAACAGACAGGGTATATATACACAAGTGCAAACAAGGTGACGAGAAACAGCTGAAGGAAATGAACAATCAGTGACAGACAGCATTATGGGAAATGTAGTGAAAATGCCTAGACACCGTGAAAACTGAGACCTCTAATGTTAAACCCAGGGAACCACCAGACACTGTGACAGTATCAGTAGAGTATTAGTAGAGTAGAGTAATAGTAGAGTATCAGTAGGGTAGAGTATTAGTAGAGTATTGGTAAAGTATTATTAGAGTATTAGAGTATTAGTAGAGTATTAGTAGAGTAGAGCATCAGTAAATTATCAGTAGAGTATTAGTAGAGTATCAGTAAAGTATTAGTAGAGTATTAGTAAAGTATTAGTAGAGTATCAGTACAGTATCAACAGAGTATTAGTAAAGTATTAGTAGAGTATCAGTAGAGTGTTAGTAGAGTAGAGTATCTGTAGAGTATCAGTAGGGTAGAGTATTAGTAGAGTATTGGTAACGTATTACTAGAGTAGAGTAATAGTATAGTATCAGTAGAGTATTAGTAGAGTATTAGAGTATCTGTAGAGTATCAGTAGAGTAATAGTAGAGTATTAGTAGAGTATCAGTAGAGTATCAGTAGAGTAATAGTAGAGTATTAGAGTATTAGAGTATCTGTAGAGTATTAGTAGAGTATTAGTAGAGTATCAGAGTATTAGAGTATCTGTAGAGTATCAGTAGAGTATTAGCAGAGTATTAGTAGAGTATTAGTAGAGTAATAGTAGAGTATCAGTAGAGTATTAGAGTATCTGTAGAGTATCAGTAGACTATTAGTAGAGTATTAGTAGAGTATCAGTAGAGTATTAGAGTATTTGAGTATCTGTAGAGTATCAGTAGAGTATTAGTAGAGTATTAGTAGAGTATCAGAGTAGTAGAGTATCTGTAGAGTATTAGTAGAGTAATAGTAGAGTATCAGTAGAGTATTAGAGTATTAGAGTATCTGTAGAGTATCAGTAGACTATTAGTAGAGTATTAGTAGAGTAGCAGTAGAGTATTAGAGTATTTGAGTATCTGTAGAGTATCTGTAGAATGTTAGTAGAGTATTAGTAGAGTATCAGTAGAGTATTAGAGTATCTGTAGAGTATTAGTAGAGTGTCAGTAGAGTATTAGTAGAGTATCAGTAGAGTATTAGTAGAGTATTAGTAGAGTGTCAGTAGAGTATTAGTAGAGTATTAGTAGAGTATCGGTAGAGTATTAGTAGAGTATTAGTAGACTGGAAGGGTTAGGGTTAGAATAAGTTGACAGTTGCAAATATACTTATAGTCAGTATAATGTCTGTTGGAGGAGCATCACAATAAAGAGTTAGCAGATATTAATCAGACAGTCACTAATACTCTAATGATCTGACATGTAGTTGCAAAGTCACTTATAGTCAACAGAATATCTAAAGGGACCATCAAAATAAAGTGTTACCACATTTCATAAATGCATTGTAATATTGGTTGGGTGAGAATATGTACTAAAATGTTCTTGTGCAAATGTGTAACTGTCATAATCATTTGTTAAACAAGTATTCATTACTTTAATGAGCTCATTGTTTCTGCATTAAATTATTTCATTGTACAAATTAATAATTTTTTTGCTATCTGTGATTTTGTATATGTACATTTCTGAAATAAATAACTTAGACAGAATAACAGATCACTCTAAATTGTAATGTGGACTCATGCATTTTCTATAAAGCTGGTTTGTGAAAAGCGCTATACAAATACATGTGAATTGAATTAAAATGCCACGGAAACATTACAGCAGAAAATGTTGAACTTCTGCAGTAATAGATTTCTCAATTGCTTAGACACTATAATTAATTCCGTTAACCAAGTTCCATTTTCCAAAAAGAAACACCAATTTCCACAAGCATATGTTAACCCTTTATTTCCGAAACTCTTAAGACTGTTCAGTACAGCTGTAGTTCTCTCTGACGGGAGCAGGAACACCGCATGCTGAATACTGTAACATGACCTGTGATGTGCAGGAGATTCAGGACTAAAGTCACTTCACATTCTTCACGCAAACTGCAGTTCTTTATACAGTTGAATATTGTGTCTTTTTACAGTTATGCATACAGTACAGAACATTTCAATTGCCCATTCACTTCCAAGCTTATAATTAGAGTCAGTGGTCAAGATACTTTTCCACAAATAACTCAAAACTAAAATATAATAGAATAGTCACAAACTTTTTGAAAGCTATTGATACCTGGATTAAAAAGTAATTTCCTTACTTTTAGAAGTTCTGTCTTGTTTTCCAGTAAAGATATGTAAACATTCTTAAATCAAATTTACAAAATTAAGTGAGTTGATGCTTGAAAATAGAAAAATATATTTACCAGTGGGATAGGAAAAATAAACATATATATCCATTGTACTCACTGTAAGACTCTATTCACACCACATCCATCATTATAGTTTCAGGTGTGCATGCATGTCATATCTGTTGTGTTTTTTTTTTTTTTTTTAATGCTTTCATATCTTTTAATCTGAAATTTCCAGGTCATGTTTCCTGGTGTGCCTTGCCCTCATGTGATCACTTCTTGTGCTCCTTAGTACTTTTGTCATGTCCTGATTGGTTCATTGTTTAATTGTTCACAGGTGTTCCTTGTTAGTCATTCTTCCTTGTGTATAAATAGCCCTCATGTTACCATAGGCTCGTGTAGCTTTGCTCATGTAATCACTGTTGGTTAGTTTGTTTCTGTTCAAGTTTATTTCAAGGTTTATTTCATTTCAAGTCTTTGTTTATTTTATATTTTGTCTACGTTTATTTCAATAAACTGCTCATGGGTTCTTCATATTGCCTACAGTAAACTCTGTTAAAGAGCTTTTGTAAACTTTATATTGGGATTAAGAAATGTAAGATTGAAACATGAAAATCTCCCCTTGACTCACATGTAACCAGCAATAACATTGTAATGTTTGCATACTGAATTCCGATTGGTAGTCTGTTGGAATGCTGAATTTGGATTGGTCTTGTACACTGCAAAGATGGTGTCATGGTGATTTTTGTGCACTGCCTACAAATCACAAGACAAGTGTTGAATACTGTGACAATAGCAAAGACTTTCATCCTAAGACTAAAACCTAAACCTGTAACCCTCTTTGCATGCACTGCTAATTCCTCCAGGAACTGCAAATGTAGGCATATAAAGCTGTAAAAGCCAGCAGCGTGTGTTTGCCTCTCATGTCCACTTCCATGGGCTTCCAGATGTTTGTGTCTCCCTGATGCAGAAAACATTTCCTTTGAGCAACAACGTTGTGCTTTAACCGAGAGGTCAGTCTCAGCACCTGCGTTCATGCCGTGGCTGGACATCACGTGATCACACACACATCCGGGCTTCTCGGGTCATCCTTAACCAGTCAACACCTTCGCCTGACCTCCCATTAACCCACACCACAGGAGATCCATTTACCCACAAGTTCAGGTCGCAAATGCAAGGAAGGCAACAAATTGTGTGCGAGCGTTTAAAGATTATGTGTTGTGAGAAGGAAAAACTGAGGAATGATTTGCGAGAATAGTGAAGTTGATGATGCCACCCGGCGGAGAGAGCGATACCATATGTTGGGTCACGTGTGTATCTGGTAAATGTTATTACGAGGCAATGGCTCACGTCTTTGCTAAGGCCCTCGGAGGAACATAATGTGGAACAGAAGGCCAGTGGTTCAGTCATTGTCCGCTGAATTAACCCCAATCAGCTCGAGGAGCATCCTGACTTTAGGAGGAGTAATGGTCATGCCAAACATGGAGCGATGGAGAAAGAAAAGTATTGAGCTCCTTCAAAGATTCTATCATCTTGATCATCATGTGTGCTCAGAAATGTCTGGAGATTCCTGAATGCATGAGGAATTATTTTCTCCCTAATTTGTTAAATAAATGCTTCCCCGCTTTACCTGAACCTAACGTCTATCATCAGTCTCTATCAATAATGCACTGCCAGTTAAAGCAATATCTGATTGTAGACTGTAGTAATTTACTCTCCCCACGTCATCCAAGATGTTCATGTCTTTCTTTCTTCAGTGGAAAATAAATGAAGTTTTTTAGGAAAACACTCCAGGATGTTCTCCATATAGTGACTTCAGTGGTCCAGCGGGTCGAAGGTCCAGATGTGAGTTTCAAAGTCTCGACACGATCCAGCCGAGGAATAAGAGTCTCATCTAGACAAACCAGTGCCATTTTATAACAAAATAAACATTTATAAATTTACAAATTTTTGTTTATAAATAAAAGGTAAAACAATGATGTTGGATGATTTTGTAGTTGGAGGAGAAAATGAGATGGAGTCTTTTGCTCTATCCTACATTTCTGAACCGTAACACACATGACCTTT
Organism: Phoxinus phoxinus; assembly: GCF_949152265.1. Taxonomy (NCBI): domain Eukaryota; kingdom Metazoa; phylum Chordata; class Actinopteri; order Cypriniformes; family Leuciscidae; genus Phoxinus; species Phoxinus phoxinus. Next base: position 1,260,953 of record NC_136888.1, read on the forward strand.
TAATAACGGAGCTGTGCAAGATGAGCATTTGTGGTTAAAAGTATATAAATGTTTATTTCTTTATAAAATGTCCGCTGGTTTGTCTAGATAAGACTCTTATTCCTCGGCTGGATCGTGTCGAGACTTTCATCTGGACCTTCGACCCGCTGGACCATTGAAGTCACTATATGGAGAACATCCTGGAATGTTTTCCTCAAAAACATAAATTTCTTTTCGACTGAAGAAAGAAAGACATGAACATCTTAGATGACGTGGGGGAGAGTAAATTATCAGGAAGTTTTAATTCTGAAGTGAACTAATCCTTCAAGGCTGTTGCATCTCAACAGTCATCAGAATTAACATGTCAGGAAATATATGCCTAATGTTACAAGTTGACTTCATTCTCTCCACAGCAAATATTCAAGTGTTGAATCCTTCAAATCAGCATGAAGCACGTTATTAATCAGAAGCCCGAGGCTCCTGTGTCTCTCAAACAGCATGTCTGTTCGATCTCTGCGGTTCCGTCCCCCAAACGTCAGCGCCAATGACAGGTAGACAGTCCTGAGAAGTCAAAGTGCCGCTGTCAGTTTTCTGATGAATATGCCCCATTCAGTTTTACCAGCATGCATATTCATCAGGCTGCTGGGCCACCGGGTGATTTCATTCCTAATTGTGTCCTCCTCTCAAGCCCTCGGAAGACCCCCGTGGCATCATGGGAAAGATGAGGGGATGTCAGAGGGGATGCCAGTGCTTGTCAGGGATGCTCTCGTGGCTCAAACACCACAACTTTATTCCAGCACCCTGAGGGAAATTCCTAGCCAGATCCCATTAGTCTTGGGCTTCAATCGGGGCCTTGATTGAACCACAGGCCTTTGTGGAGTTTCGGTGGAGTACGATCCCCTACCTGTGTCAAGTCATCCCACATCACCTTTCGCTTGGTAACTTTCCCCCGCTGAATCAGGAGCTCATCCTAACGACGTCTCCCCTCGTTATCCTCATCCCCTTATCAACAGTAACAGCGCTTTATGAGGTGATCATTCATCTTGTCCCGTTTGCCCTCATGCGAGAGGCCACGCTTGAGCACGCACCAGCGCTGACACCCCAGTATCCGCTCTTTACCCAGCAGGGTGTGAGAGACCAGGGATGACCTCACTTCCTGTGGCAAAACACACACACTTCCTCTCAACCCGAGCGGAAAAACTTATGAGGAACAGTATGGAATTCTGTTTCCTGTAATGACTCTCATAATTTGCCTTTTTTTTGCACCATTGCTGTTTTATTTATAGGCAGAGGTCATCCGATTCCTAGACGCTCCCCTATACATGAATGTGTCATTTTTCGACTGAGGCATCTCATGTTCTCCGGTCAGGTATATTGCAGAAATAAAGCCAGAACCAAACTTGTATTGTTCAGTGGGTCACCTGATATCCAGAGCCTCCTTCTGTTGCACTGTGACAGTCCAGTGTCATCCATCCACTTCTCCAACTCAACCTGAGATTAACCACAGCGCTCAGCCGTGGGATTGTTTAACATAAGATAAGACTTCTTTTTCCACATCTCGGTCTTTCTTTAGCAGCCTCCCAGAGGGAAGTGTGTATTGCTCAGACCATCTCTCGTGAGCATGCAGTAAAACTATAGATAATTTGATCATTCGTTTGATGAGTTCATAGGAAGGGGGTGTGTGTTCTGGAACAGGATTGAGAACCACTGTTTTAAGTCATATTAAAGGTGTAACGGTACACAGACGTCACGGTATAGTACGTACCTCGGTTTTGGGGTCACGGTTCGATATGAGTTTGACACAACAGGAAAAGCAACAAATCCCCAATGCTATAGGTTTCTGTTCCTTTATTTTCAACAGAAAGTAGTGCAAATTACAGTTTGTTCCACCTAGTGGCATTGAGTCCCCCTGAGCTAGTGTACAGCACAGCCTCTTTACTGTATAAAGCACCGAGCAGTAAACAGAATGCATAGGTCATATTGTTTTGGAGGGCTGATTAAAAAAACAGATCCCTGATTGCTTAAAATAAAAATTAAGGAATTGTTGATTTGTTACTCTAATTGATAGATTGACCAATGCTGTGTGGTAAAATGGAATGGATGTCTTCACATTTATTGGTTTAATTCAAACTTATTTATTTCACACTTATATGTTTGATTTTTGATTCATTAACCGTGTACCATGAATACATGTACTGTTATACCCCTAATGCATATAGTTGGCTATTACAACAAATTTATCAAACGATCATACTACACTGTAAAAGAAATTGCTGCAATTATTTATCACAACTTAAAATCCAACATTGTTTCAACTTTAAAAAGTATGTGTTCATGCTTGATTTTAGTTTAGTTTAGTTAAGTTGGATATTTAAGTTATCTCAACAAATTTTAAGTTGTTATAACTAATCGCAGCCTCATTTTTTACAGTGTAGGTTGGGAATTTTATATTTCTAGGATGCTGGAGAATTCGATTTCCATCTAATTGTCAGTTAATGAGATGTTAAAGAGTTCTTGTTTGTGATTTTTATTTCCTACGTGCTGAACGACACCCTTCCTAAACACTTTTCCTCTGCCTTGAACATTTTGTGAAATGCATGTGACCTGCAGTCTGAGGTTAACTAATAATGCAGATATTTGAGAAACATGCTTCCCGAGATGAATTGTGTTGAAAAATGTGTTTCCTGGTTTACTTGAGTCCTCCCAATCCAGTGCTATCCACTGCTGTCAAAAATAAAAAGTGCTCGGTATCAGCGTCACATGACCCTCTGAGATTGAGGATCCACCTGCGGCGGCTCGATGAGCAGAAAGTCAAAAGTGAGGCGGTTCGGGTTAAGGGCATATCCTCTGCAGCTGGGCTCTTCAACATGGCTCGCGTTCAAGGACTTCTACCAGCCCCGAGTCACGAGAGGAAGGACTCGACAACTACCCAGCAGGCAATAGCCGTCATTTCACAGACTATGGACCCGATACCTTTCTGCAGATGTCTGTGTAGCAGATATTAAAACGTCATTCTGGGCTTTGATTGATTTTATTGGGAGTCTGTGTTATCTTGCTGCGCTCAGTTTGATTAAACACACAGAAACGATCGCAGTCAATTTGAGCTGTGCGTCACGGGGAAACTCAACTTCAGCGATGATGGAGTAGTTTGAGAATAACTGAAATTGTTGGTAAAAGACAATGGAGTTTTGAGAACGTGGCCTTCATTTCCGTTCCACAAACCTCTAAAACTGACATAATATCGTAGTTTTGAGCGTGTGGTGTAATAGTATTCCTGCAAGCAATAGCCGTCATTTCACCGTCTCGGTGAACTATAGACCCGATATAGTCCGGCTATGAGTAACACTTCAAGACAAATTAACCTTGAATTTGGTTACATGTCGTTTTTGCCCAAATAACTTGCGAGATGTTTGATATTCCATCATGTCAGCAAAGTCAACAGAGATTACAAGGTGTTTGGTTTCTTTTCTTTAACATATTCTATGCGTAGCCTGTGCATCTATTCTTGGGTGATGGTTAGATGTCTATTACATTTGCACTGACAGCCCAAATTTTGCCTTGTTTTAGGCTAGACGTCAGGGCTGTGTTTGGATGGTATTAGACGTATTTTAAACGCAAAATTGCTTGCTGAGTAATGTCAGATTTGTTTGTGAAATCCCGGTCTACGGTCCAGCTCAGATGGGGCATTCCTCAAACATCTGTGTGCTTCAAATTAGTTTTATCTGGCTATAAGACAGAGTAATCCCTTGCTTTCATATACGATGCCAAAACAAGGGTTTGTTTGCAGCCAGATTTGCACCTTAGACCGATGCTTTGATAATCACAGCCAAGAGGAGTTGACAGACTCCTCGCTCAGTATGTGGCATGAAACTATTTCACAGTTACGTGTCAAAGTTCCATCAACCAAATCCTCAGTAATCTTAGCCGCCAGTCAGCTTCACCTGACAGTGTTGACGTGTCTTCCTCCGCCTGCATGTTCCAGACGTTTGTTTGTGCTGGTCTTTGTTCACATGGATGTGCAGCGCTGAAAGGATTTTGATTGCCTGTGAAAATATTTAGAGCACAGCAAATATTTATGACATCGTTCATGGTGCGGAAACAATACGTAAACTTGAGAACATTCTCAGGTAATCAAGCGTTACAAAACAAACGGGCGCAGGGAAAGAAAGAAAGAAAGACACAAGTAACTTTGGCTTCTGGACGAGATGATCTCAAAGGAAATCTGTCCTTATTTTCGGCTGTGTTGATGCGTCAGAGCGGGCGTCTTAACGTTATAACAATGGACGTTTAAACATGGACGTGCGTATATAATGAGAAGAGTTTAGCTTCGGATGACCAGACTGAACTCTGTGTTTGTCCACTAGTGCATTCAAAAGGCATTGTGGGAAAAACACTAGATACTCTTTGTCAGCACTTAAGGTCTATATCGCTGCGCCTCAGGATATCCCTTTCCTGACAGGAAGTATCGTGTCCCGATCTGTTATTTTAATGGCACAGATATCAGTGTGTGTGTGTGTGTGTGTGTGTGTGTGTTGGTGTGTGTATAGTTTTTTTTTTTTTTTGGTGGGGGTTGTGAGGACACATAAACTGCATCTCACCAATCATGTATCTCTGAATAATAATTTCACAGAAGCCCTTGGAGGCAATGGATTATAAAAAATAAAACAAAATCGGTTACACTTTATTTTGATAGTCCACTTTAGACATTCTACTAACTATAAGTAACTTTTCAACTACACTGTCATTAGAGCATTAGTAGACTGTTAGGTTAGGGTTTGGTGTTAGGGTTCGGGTTAGGAGAATAAGTTGACTTGTAGTTCCCAAATGACTAGAATGTCTGTTGTGGACCATCAAAATAAAGTGTTAGCTGATATTAAGCAGACAGTCTTTTAATAATCTAATGAGAGTTAGTTGACATGTAGCAGCAACTTTACTTATAGTTAGAAGAATGTCTAAAGTGGACTATCGAAAAAGTGTTACCAAAAATTCTTGTTTTCTCTGGATCACAACTTAATTTTCTTGTGATCTCGAAATAACAAAATTAGTTTTCTTGTGATCTTGACTTATCAGAGCCGTATGGGGCTTCATGTCTCCCAGGATTTCTTCAGGTCACCACATTTGGAGCAGGACCTGAAAGAGACCCACACACCCTCTCTCTCCATCTGCTGTTTCAGATCAATAGCAGGTCCATTTGCCGGATCTCAGCCGAAAGCCCTTGTGGAGCAGATGCTAATGATGTGATGATAACCCAACAGTGAGATTTTTAGATAATCGATACACTGCTCTGCATTACGACGTTAACCCTCATCCTTCCCTCGCACTTTGTAACGCATCTTTCCCTCGTGGGTCAAACTGTACCGAAGCCCTAAAATTAAACTTTTTTTTTTTTTTTTTTTTTGTCCGGAAAGCGGAAAATTTCATTTTGATAATATTTTTTACATTTTTTAATGCAGTTTATTTATTTATTTATTTATTTTATTTACCTTTAAATGACTAGATATGATCAATAAATAATAAATAAATAGTAATTTAAGCACATTCCTCACATTCTTTCAACTTAAACTCAAAATAACTCTTTCATTGGGTGTCTTTGCCGACCTGTTGTGTAAAATAAATAATATATATTATGATATTTCATGACTCTATGGTCTTATAGCTCTATATGGAGCAAATGAGCTGTTCCTCTGGGTCCTAAAGTCAGTTTTACTTCAGTATGCATTCAGATACACATGTAGACATTATAAAATATTTTTTTTTGGTAAAGTTTTATCATTTTTAGTTTAAATTTTGAGCATTTTTTAGGTTTTTCTGTGTGTACTGAAGCATTCCTCGCATTCCAGTCATTCCTAAGGGGGAATTTATTTACTATATAAATAAAACTTCCTAAGGGGGTCAAATTGACCCGATGAAAGGATGAGCGTTAATTCACGGAGTGTCCACACGACACCACCTACCAGCTTCACGCTGCGCCATCTTGTTAGCGTTTCCTCTCTTCAGCACGTTATGAGTTACAACCACATCGCTGAGGTCTCTGGCTGTCATTTATGACGCAAAATGTGACTATCATACACGTTTTTTAGTTTTCAGCCCATCATAATGCACATGTTGCCGTTTGCCCTTGGAAGATGCAGGACGCCATGACATCATTCCTCTAAAAGCTTCCCTTGAGTTGAGTTGGTTCACCATAGGGGGTTTAGCTGGGCTTCCACCGTTAGGAGCTGTTGCAACAAACACCACTTAAGCCCAGACTTGTGCTTCCTAAACAAGTATTTAATGCCCTCATTAAAGATATATGAAGCTGGTAATCAATAAGAGCTCTGGATTACAGCCTCATCTTCCATACGAAGGTACAAATGGCTACATGATGTTTAACATTGCGTATTTCATGCCAGGTTTGTAGACGTTACACAACTGAACAAGAGACATCCAAGTGAGCCTTCATCAATTACTCCGAACTTTAACGGTTTCATAAGAGATCTAATAAGATCATTGGATCTGTCGTACAGTCATGTTTTACTCTTGGTATCTTGATGCTAATGAGGATTCAAATAATTTGTTGGTTCATGGTTTTATTGTACAGTGAAATGCAGCACAGGAATTACAGGAAGGTCCGTAAAAGTAATTCAATATAGCCTTGGCTTCTGTACCTGTTAAATGCTTTATGTTGTTATTAAATATCTGTTAGAAATCCATTTTTATCTCTCAAGATGAGCCATGAATCACTGTTAAAGAGTCCATCAAGCTGTCGGGTGGCAGGGGACGTTCCCTGTAAACACTCGGCTCACACTTCTGGATAATACAGGCCGTTTTATGTGCTTCACACTGACTGCACTGTCCGCTTCTTCACCGAGTATTACTCTGAACTCAAGACACAGCAGAATATTGCAGTTACCGTATTTTCCGGACTATAAGTCGCACTTTTTTTCATAGTTTGGCTGGTCCTGCGACTTATATATCAACATTAATTCATACTGACTGAGATGAAGCAAGAGAAAACATTACCGTCTACAGCCGCGAGAGGGCGCTCTAGTTAGTGGAGTTGTTCAGAAGCGACACCGAGGAAGAACTCAATGGATTCAGTGTTGAGGAGTGAGATCGGGAGCTTGGTGACCTTGCTGACCGGTAACTTGTTGGACTCGCTGGCTTATGTTAGTTTAGCCTATTCAGCCTCAGGTATATGTTCTGTGTGCTGTTGTGTAGCTGAATAACTGTTAATGTGTTACGCTAACACACCGAACACTATTCAGCTGTTGTTCTGTGTGCTGTTGTGCAGCTGAATAACTTGCCTTTCCAGATCAAATCTCTGGTCTTGGTCTTGGATTTTGTGAAACACATTTCTAAATGAATAGTCCAGTGCGACTTATATATGTTTTTTTCCTCTTCATGACGCATTTTTTGACTGATGCGACTTATACCCTGGAGCGACTTATAGTCCGGAAAATATGGTATGTTCTATCTGAAGAGACTATGGCAGGTGAGGAGTTGCTCTTATGCTGGGCGTACACCAAAGGATTTTCACAGTCCCAGACTAAAGACCGGCAGTCTTTAGGAATCTTACTGAAGTCTCGGCGCGCTCCCGTCGTCTCGATCGTTAAATGTGAGGGGATAATCTGCAGTCGGCGACCCGATTTATGCCAGTCTTTCTCTAGTCTTTCATATTAAACATATTTGATATTATCGCAAGTCCTAGCGTAGTCATAGTGACGTAAAACAATCAACAACCAATACATTTGTTCTCAGAAAACCGGAAACCGGAAGCCATCAGTCACAACAAAGAAACATGTCGACGGACGTGGAAACACAACGAGCGCCAAGTAGGCGAAAATGGACCGTGGATAAAGAGGAGCGCCTTGTCGAGCACGCAAATGCGTCTCTAGCACGCTGCGCAGTGTGTTTATCGTGCAATTTACACGCGAAAATGAGATTTTACGTGGATATGATACGCAGTTTTGCGCGTGCATATGATACGCACTTTATTGCGTGATATACACACGCACCCCACACCACTAATCCTACCCAAGCGTATAATACACACACACTCCAACCTAAACCTACCCATGTGCTATCCATGTGTATACTATGCACGTAAAAACTCATTTTCGCATATATATTACACGATAAACACACTGCGTGCTGTATAGACGCATTTGGTGTGATCGGGTTGGGGCAGAGCAGCCGTGTCTTTCTGATGTAAACTGCCATTTATACCATGACAGAGTGGAAAAAGAAAAGAAGTGGACCGATATTGCCGAAGCCATCGACATGCCTACATTTAAAATTATACCCTTTCAAGACATTTAGTTCAAACACATCCCGGGATTGATGCCTATATTGACCCTGGATCACAAACCCAGTCTGGAGTCGCACGGGTATATCTGTGGCAATAGCGAACTATACATTGTATGGGTCACAATTATCCATTTTTCTTTTATGCCAGAAATCATGAGGATATTAAGATCATGTTCCAAGAAGATATTTAGTAAATGTCCTGCCGTAAATATATAAAACATGTATTTTTGTGAGTGAGTGCAGCACAATCGTGAACATAAATGCACAACTTTAAAGGAGATTTTCTCAATGTTTACATTTTTTTGCTCCTCAGATTCCAGTTTTTCAATAGTTGTGTCTCGACCAAATATTGTCCTATCCTAACACACCACACATCAGTGGAGAGATTATTTATTCAGCTTTCAGATGATGTATAAATCTCAATTTAAAAAAAATTACCCATTTGTGGTCCAGGGTCACATATAGCCGCTCAAGACGAGACAATATCTGTCACCAAACCAAGAATAGACAGACCGAAGTGGCAGAACCCTGACAGATCAAACTCTGTAAGCCATAATCATCACAATTATAACAAATAAAGGCTTGAAATATCTCACTTTGCATGTAATGAGTCTATATAATATATATAATATATTAGTTTCACCTTTTAAGTTGAATTACTGAAATAAATTAACTTATGCACCATATTAGAATTTGTGCTGAAAAGTCTCGGTTTGTCTAGCACACATAGCCAGGTTTTTCTTTTCTCTTCTTCATAAAAACAGAAGAAATAGAGTATAA
>NC_136888.1:1275000-1277500 GCF_949152265.1 Phoxinus phoxinus
GCCGTGGTCCACAATTACTTATTGTGTTTGTTGTGTATTCGGCTTCGACTGAGTCTCGAGCTATACTGGAGCCAGAGGACACTGACACGGATCATTATAGGTTTAGCTTAAAGAAAGACGTTTTAAAGATCACGTATTCTGCTTTGTTCTGAGCACGATAAAGCTCCAGTTATATCAGTGTCAGTGTTTCTGAACTCCTGAAGCGCCTCCACTGCAGTCGAGAGTTTCTTCCGGGAACGAACACGTCACAATATCCCAATTTTGACCCGAAACCCGAAAACATTTTAAAAAAAGATCGTCGTAGGAGTCCAAGACCCCATGCAGGACTTTTGTCCAGTTTCTCCCCGCTCTCTCTCTCTCTGAAACGTCATGTCCTCTAAATATCTCGTTCTCTCCCTCGCGGCCCCGGGAAAGTAGAACGATAGGAGGGTTGCCAGGTCTGTGCAACAAAAGTAGCCCAAAAACCCCATCGGCTCTTCTCCATCGGGCGGCCGAATTCTCCACCGGATTTGTGTGCGTCAAAATCATACTTACGGGGTCGAAACACACAGAATTTTTTTTCTCCGCGGTAAAACCTGAGACTTGGCAACACTGACTGTAGGCCGCATTAGAAGGAGCCTTCGGCATGGGACAGCCTTCGCTGTGACGCAAGCGTTGCCAGATTGGGCGGTTTTGAATTGGATTGTGCGGGTTAAAAAGGGTTTGGGCGGGTGGACAAGAGTTGGGCAGGTTTGGGGTCAGTTCGGCACTACATTTTAAAGTCTAATTGGTTAAAAAACTAAACTAAAGTGTGCATGTAGTCATAGATATCATATAATAAAGGCTAGATGTCTCGTCCAGGCTGCTGGCCAATGGAGGTCGACGTCCGCACACGGCGGCCATCTTGTCACAGTCAGCTCGCTCACTCGTAACATTGTGTTTTAATGCTGCATGTACTTTTTAAATAACCATAACCTGCTCAATTTTCTACCGATTTTCAAACGGGTTGGTTTGTTATGAACGTCAGAGATCTAGTTATGACACTGCGTACTTATCAATAATTATAATATTATATATTTCAACATGTTCACGCGTCCAGAAGTATAGCCACGTTAATAACGTTTGTAGGAAACCAAACCGTTTGTAAATCCGTCAAGATTTCAGCGAGATAAGAGTATTTGTGTTCGTGTCGATCACTCGCCATACATCAGGAACCACAGAGCCCGCCAGAAAGCTTCCCTGTCACAAGATGGCCGCCGGTGATACCGTTCAAGACTCCGCCGTAAAATATCTAGCCTTTATTATGTATATCTATGCAGTTTTGACTGCTAAATTCTGCGTTATGTTCTGCACTGTGTACTTTCGAGGATTAAAGCCGTCGGTTCACTTCTTGATTGCTGTTTTGACAGTGTCCATCTGGACATTTTAGTCATATTTGCTAATTCCCCTTAATTATTGCCCTGTTTTGATCCGTTTTCCTGGGAAATTTATTATTTTATTAACTTTACCAAAAAATTATTTTATAATGTCTACATGTGTATCTGAATGCACACTGAATAAAAACTGACTTTAGGACCCAGCGGAACAGCTCATTTACTTCATATAGACCTAGAAGGCCATATAGAGTCATGAAATATTATCTTATATTATTATTCCACAAGAGGTCGGCAAATACACCCAATGTAAGATATTTTGAGCTGAATTAAAAGGGTTATGTATGAAATTGGGTAGTTATTTTAAATTTAAGTTGAAAGAATGTGAGGAATGTGCTTAAATTACTATTTATTTATTATTTATTGATCAAATCTAGTAATTTAAAGGTAAATAAAATAAAAAATAACAAAGAAATTGCATTAAAAAATAGACAAAATATTATAAAAATTAAATAAAATAATCTTTCTGGACCAAAAAAAAAAAAAGTATAATTTTAGGGCTTCGGGTAATTTTGATCCACGAGGGAAAGTTGTGTTACAAAGTGCGAGGGAAGGATGAGGGCTAAATAATTAATAATAAAGGGGCGGGGCCTGGTTTAGTTAGTTAGTAGTGTGTTAAACTGGCGGTTATGGTAAGGGGCGGGACATTCCCAAACACACTCAAAGCGCTCGACCAATCACAACACACTGCTTCAGCCGACCAATCAGAGCACAGTGTGCTTTTCAGAAGGAGGGGCTTCATAGAGACAGGAAGTAAACAGAGCATTACTGACAGACTGGGAAGAGAGGAGCCGCAACAATGGAGAATATGAGGAGAATAATCAACATTCAAGTTCTAGTAGAGCCCAAAAACAACATCAAGACTTGGGGAAAAGCAACTGAATCTCTTATGTAATCTGAGTGTTTTATTTCTCCTCACTACTTTTCTTCTGTGTGTCCCTGGAGCAAACCGGGCAGTTGTTCATAAACTTGTTGACACGGTAACTCTGTGGAAAGTGTCTGCTTTGGCTCTGCGCGTGTTGAAGTGTTGCGAGGTCTGGCTTCGTTCTGCAGTAACTCAGAAAGACACGACAGTCTCTGCGATCTCA
>NC_136888.1:1282500-1310000 GCF_949152265.1 Phoxinus phoxinus
GGTGTTTCTGACGTCACACACTACCTTGACCAATCAGATCAACGTGTGATCGTCAACCAGTGGATCTCTGAGTGAGTGAGTGAGTGAGTGGAGGCTAGCGTTGCCACCCGTCCCGGTTCTCCAGGGATTGTTCTCTTTTTTGAGCGACAGTCCCGGAAAATTTATATTCTTTCCCGGGACACGAATTGTCCCGTTTTTTGTGAAAATGTACTTCTAAAGTAGAATTTCCTGGTTTCAAATTAAACCGTTTCCCTCTACTGTTACTGTGTTATCATCATGGTTGTGTACATCCAATCATGTGTCCGTAAACGGGTAAAAACGGGTAAAACAGTGGATTGGCCAATGCCAGGCGTTTACTTTTATTTGATTGGAAGCTCAACTTATCGCCTAGCAACTGCCTGTGCTGTCGGTCGGTCGGTCGCGCGCATCAACACACATCCAGGATGAAACAGTGTGAGTTCAGTTGCTAGCTATAGCTTTTTTTAAACTTTCTATTTACTCAGTTTTGTGAAATGGGGGGAGAGACGGACGAGGAGGATAACACAACAAAATCGCATGATTTTGCGAAATCCCCCCCCCCCCCCGACGCGACAAAGTTGAGATCTGTTTAACTTCATGCGAATGAAGAGCGACTTTCGGGAGCGACAACCAATAGGAGTGAAGTCAGTGGAGCGCGTGATCATCCGTCACTGACAGAAGTTGAACGAGAAGCTAATTTTAGTCAGAAACTGTGCTATAAGTTGTGATGTATCTCCGTGTGCATACAGTGGTGTTCACAGCACTGACTCAGAGCCGGACTGGTGTCCTGAACACATATAGACGGTGTTTGCCCGTTTGCTGCAGTTAAACAGCCGCGATGGCAAAAAGCACTCACAGATTCTCGTTCATCTTTAATATTATGCATGTTATACTGATTACATTTATATTTCGAATTTTTCTTCCAAAATGTTTGTTTGTAATGGCAAGAAAACGGATTTGTTGTCTACAACATGGAGAAACATCCGTGAATGTCAATCACAAACATTACTAGGCAACCAGTAGCGGGAACGCCCACTAGCGACCGCACCGCCAGCCACTGGCGACCTGCAGCGACAAAATCACTTGTAGTGTGACCGTACAGTACCTTAAGGGAGACAATTATTGACTACATGGAGACTTTATAATATGGAAGTTTTGAACGCTCAGAAATAAAGCTTTCATAACTTAATAGCAAATTGTTCTCAGAACATATTTTTGTAGTAAAATGTAAGTAATCATGATGTCTGGACTATTTTAACAATGTCTTTCCTACCTTTCTGGGCCTTCAAAGTGTTAATAAAACAGTCAATGGAGCCATTTGTGTAAAAATATCATCATTTGTGTTTCCGAAGATGAACGAAAGTCTTACAGGTTTGGACCGACATGAGGGTGAGTAATTAATGACAGAATTAATATTTTTGAGTGAACTATCCCTTTAACACTATTACAGTATAATGTTTCTCTAAATTCAATATCAAATGTTTGTAAATATAAAAACAAAGTCCACATTTTCAACACAAATCTGAATTATTATACTGCGATGATTCCTTCAATTACAGAGTAATGCTGGCAAACAACATTTGCAGATAACGTTCTACTTCTGTCTCTTAGTTGAATTGTTTCGGGTTGAGTTGCGTTCACATGTGTGTATGCGGTTCACACTGAAGAAGCCGGTCAGAGGGAGGAGATGAAGGAACGCGTGACAGAGGAACTCTTGGATTTCTCTAATAACGTGCAGCGTTTCGTCTCCTCGCACTAATCGTGGCCTGGTCCATTAAGAGCCCTCGCTAGAGAGCAAATCTATTAAAGCCTCGATCTGCAGCGTCAGCTCTATGTGTGTCTATGAGTGTAAGTCAAACCCCCCCGAACGCCTTCAGAGCATCTCTGAGGCCACAATAACCATCATCAGTTAAAGCCGGCAGATCCATTACACGTGCATTACTACAATATCATCCATTCCCCGAGCGCACAGGCCCATTCCACAGCCTATCAATTATTAATAACCCACCTCGCGGCTAATGTTTGCCCTGAATTATTTAAATGTATCTTCATGTATCAATAAACATAAATGTTAAACAAAGACTTGTGATGAAGACACTGAAGAAAAGGGAAGTTTATGAGACAGCCTCGGTGACTAATTGACACAATATGTCGTTTCTGGCTCATAAAAGATCCGCGGAAAACTTCTGTAGCTTTTACGGTAACACTTTACAATAAGGTTCATTTGATAACATTAGTTAACTACATTAGTTAACATGAACTAATAATGAACTGCACGTATACAGCATTTGTTAATATTTTTTAATGTTAATTTCAACATTTACTAATGCTTTATTAAGATCTTGATAACGTTAGCTAATGCACTGTGAACTAACATGAACAAACAATGAACAGCTGTATTTTTATTAACTAATGTTAACCAATATGAACAAAAACAGTAGTAATTGTGTTGCTCATGGTTAGTTCATGTTAGTTAATACATGTTTAATAAAGTAACCTTATTGTAAAGTCTTACCATTTTTTACTACGGATGTTGGGTTGCGGTCCATTTTTCTTAACCTCTTATCAAACGCCCCCTTTTTTAATAGAGATGAAAATGCACATTTTGAACTTAAATGGTTGTAATTCAAGAATGCTTTGGAATATAGATGTAAGATTGGTCTTGTTTTTAAGAAGACACTTGGCAGATTTTTGGAGAAGTGAAATAAATTAAGACAGTTAAACAGTTTATGAAAATGTACAACGTTAAAAATTTAATTATTCATATTTTATATAATAGTACCACACTTCTCCACTAGTGGACATTACTGCCCATATAAGGGCGCCTCCATCTCCATATGTTGTTTGAGTCTGAACCATTATTTTTACAATTTTCATACAATTTATGAAGTACACATACTATTCAGAAGTAGTATTGGAAGTTTGGCAGATTTTGAAATGAATTCAACCTCTAAGAAACACAGAAGATCCCGTATGTGCATTATAGCTCACTGCCACATCACTAATGCTGAATCTATTACTGTTTTCTTTATATTTAAAACATTTTCAGAGCTTTTTTTCTAAAATAATTGAATGGATGCTATCTTCTGAACTCTTGGCATGAAAACAAACTGAGGTTTCTACCATTCTTTCATGATTTTTCATGTTCATCACTATTTCAAAATAAAGGTCTGAACACGCCTTAGGAGTATTTGATAAAATTGATAAATTACGGCTCCTAAAAATCAGTCACCAAAAATGAAAACTAGAGATTGTAAGCTTTCAAATGATATATAGTTTGTCAAGATTGGTTTAGGTTTAGTATAGGATATTACTGTTTTAAATATGTAATGGCCGTGCCAATATAAGGGGTTAAGTGGCTGTAATGAGTTCTGTGCTGATGTAAATGCACCGGCCCCGTACAGAGACGGGAAATGAAAGTGTCTCTGAGACGCTGGACCTGTTGAGAGAGGTAATGAACGCCAGATCTGTTCGCTCCCACTGTCCCACGCCAGCTTTTGACGGATGGCCAAAAACATTGGAAAGTCACGCTCGCCCCAGTTAAAACACACTCCAGGCCATTATGAATGACCCGCGCGAGTACAAACAACGCCGGCCCGCGCGAGTACAAACAACGCCGGCCCGCGGGTCCTTATGAAGGATAAGCCTTCCTCACAGTCTGCACCATTTCCAGGCAGGAATGAGGGAATTCCCTGATCCCAGAGACGGTCAGGGAGGAATAATGATGCGCCGCGTGAGTGCTGGAATGATGCTGGTAGTCGGAGCTGACAGAGTTATTTCTCAATACCAGTGGCACCAATAGACCTGTGACAGAGAAAACAAACCATCGAGCTTCAGCGCAAAACAACTCGCTCACGTTTCCACACGGTGAAAAAATCAGAAGCTGCAAAAACTCAAAGACTCGAGGCAACCAGTTTCAGGGATGTAGTGGAAACTTTCATTGGTAACACTTTACAATAAGTTAACAGTATTTAACTATACATTAGTTAACATGAACTAATAATGAACTCCACTTATACAGCATTTATTCATCTCTGTTAATGTTAATTTCAACATTTACTAATACTTTATTAAAATCTTGTTAACATTAGTTAATGCACTGTGAACTAACATGAACTAACAATAAACTGCTGTATTTTTATTAACTAACGTTAAAAAATAAATACTGTTACAAATGTATTGCTCATTGTTATGTCATGTTGGTTAACACATAAACTAATGTTAACTAAGGAACCTTGTGGTTTAAATTAAAGTGTTACCCTTTCATTTAAAGTTGGTCTGTGAATAGAATAAGTTCAATAAATGTTTTTAATTGTTGATGTTCAATGCACTTGTATTTTCAGTGAAGCTGAGCATCAACGCTACATTATATTGATGACACTAATTTTCTTCATTCTAACTCATGTGTTAGTTTGTTGAGCAAACTGAAAAACGTCTTGGGTTACGACTGTAACCTCTGTTCCCTGAGAAAGGGAATGAGACACTGCGTCATGACGGCACTTTGGGGAACGCCCCCCAGCGCAGCGCCTTGGAAGCATGAATGAAACTAAGCCAATCGTGATTGGTGTTGTGTCATGACGTAATGTGTGACGGCACACACGGAAGCCACAAAGGGACGCCGGCACACAACAGAGTTAGCTTCTGCGATGAAGCAATTCGCTCCCAGGCAGGGGAAGATGTGGCGAAGGGACGCAGTGTCTCGTTCCTTTCTCAGGGAACAAGGGTTACAGTCGTAACCCGAGACGTTACCTTTCGAGGGGACTGCGTCGATGACGACACTTTGGGGAACGAGTACCCACTATGCCACAGCGAGCCATTTCTCTGGTTGAGTGAGCCCTCATGGCCAAAGGTGAAGACAAACTGCGCACCTCATAGGCCATAGATAAAGTCTGAACAGTCCAGTTACTGATGGTCTGTTTGGATGCGGGAAGCCCCTTCTTGGGCGACCCGAAACACACCAGCAACTGATCTGGCAGAAGGACACACATCACACCCATGTTGTCCTCTCTACACTGGCTACCCATCAAATTTTGTATTGATTTTAAAATATTAGTTTTAACTTTTACAGCTTTACATGGTCAGGCCCCACAATACATTGCTGATTTGTTATGCACATACTCCCCAGGCCATGCACTTCGATCCTCAGGCCAGAGTCTGGTAATGGTCCCAAAGACTCGGTATAAAACCCGGGGAGACCTGTAGCCCCCAGACTGTGGAACGCCTTGCCTTTGTTCCTCCATGTGGCCGACTCTGGCGATTCTTTTAAAAGGCATCTCAAGACTGTTATTTAAACAAGCTTTTAGTTGACAGGGTGTTATTTTGGGCTTTTTTTTATGTTTTCGTTTTTTTATTGATTGTATACTGTTTTATTATTGTGGTTGCACTTTGTAAAGCACTTTGTGATTTTATCTGTGAAAAGCGCTCTATAAATAAACTTTACTTACTTACTTATGGCGCTTTTCCATTACCAGTACCAGCTCAACTTGACTCGACTCGATTCGCCTCGTCTCGGCTCGGCTCGCTTTTCGCTCCGTTTTCCATTGCAGATAGTACCTCCACAATAGTACCTGGTCGTCATAGCGATGTGACACACATCCGCTACCCACACACACACAGAACAATGGAGGAAATCGAGTGTATGCTGTTTTACATAATATTAGTAATGGGAATATCACGCAATCTCTGGCCAAACTATTTCAAAATGGCGGGGTTATTCAGGATATGATGCAATGATGACACAGTGAATAGTGACGATTCTCTCTGACCAATCAGCAGTCTGCCATGTTTTCACGTCACATTTTAGTATCGCCTCAGCTCGCCTCAGCTCGCTCAAACCTCGCCAGAGGTGATACGAAAAAAAGTATCTGGATGCAGGTACAGGTACGACTTTTACACAGTGGAAAACCAAACAAAGACGAGTCGAGTAGAGTTGAGGCGAGCTGGTACTGTGTAGTGGAAAAGCGCTTTTACTTACCGGGCAGTTAACTGGGTCCACCTCACACTCTCTCCACCAAACATTACATTTCAGGCTGTACAATTTCCTTGTGGAGGGAGCTCTGGAGCTTAGTATGGTCTCGACTACTCCTGCTGACAGGCAGACCTCTCGGTACTGTGCCCCCTCATGGGCAGAGCCACAGTTTCCAAATATTGAGCTCTCTGCCTGCGTCAGCAGGTCCCTCCTGATGGAGATCTCCCATGGAGGGCCGTCCAGCAGCGATATTATGTCTGAGAACCATACTTGGGCCGACCACAACAGTAGACTGACCCCGTTGCGAATGACCCTCTCTAGAACTCCCAGGAGCAACCTCTCGTAAAGCGGCCGTCCGTGACCGCGCCCCAGCCCGTGAGGCAGGCGTCTGTCAAAACGGCTTTCCGGCAGCATGACGCTCCCAGCACGGGACCTTGGGACATAAACCAAGCTTTTTTCCACATAGATAGGGAATGAAGGCATCTGCGCGTTACCCTGATCATGCGGAATGGGTTCCCCCCACTGCACCACCACATGTGCAGCAGGCCGAATGGATATATGACGTTGGACGCTGCTGCCATGAGCCCTAACACTCTCTGAAAATGTTTACAGTGATGGCTTGGTCTAGCTTTATCCTGCCAGGAAGGAATCGATCCGTGTAGGGGACAATTATGCCCGCATCGTCATCGAGTCCCACACCACCCTCAGGAACGTGGTTCTCTGGGCTGGTGCCAACTCGTGTTGAGTCTCATCCCAGGCTCTGGATGTGGGCAAGGACGACATCTCGATGCCGAACTGCCAGCTCCTGCAACTGGGCCATAATAAGCCAGTCGTCTATAGTTCAACACCCTGATACCATGAAGCCTCAGCGGCACTAGAGCTGCATCCATACATTTGGTAAATGTGCGAGGGGAGAGAGCTAGGCCGAACTGAAGAACCCAACATTGGAACGCTTCGTCCCCGAATGTGAACCTCAGGAACTTCCTGTGAGATGGAAGGATGGATGTGGAAGTATGCGTCCTTCAGATTCATCGTGGCAAACCAATCCTCGGATTGAATTTGGTTTACGATGATGGGAATAGTGAGCATCTTAAACCTTAACCTCCTCAGAGACCGATTCAAGTGCCTGAGATTGGCTAGTGTTTGGTTAACTTGGTCAATTGAATGGATGGTTCAAAATACAAATGTGGGCGGGGCTTGATTTTGTCTGTGGGGAATGATTGGATGGTTGTGGTTTTCTATTGATGGATCTCATGTGATTGACAGGTTGCCCCGCCCTCATCATTAGAGAAGAAAAGAGATGCTGCAAGAGGAACTTATTCTGATTCAACATTACCAGGAACATTAATTTAAAATCTATGGATAAATCCCTTAGAATAAACACTGCAATATAACATTAAAGAACAAGAATTGTCCATTTTGATTTCATGGTGATTTTGAGTAACCATCATGAGGCCTGGTGAGTTTTTGGTAAACTCTAGGAAACCCTCATGCACTGACGAAGTGCTAAGGGAGTGTGACGCTTTAACAGTTAATTAAGCTACTGATGTCTTGCTCGTGGGCTGGTGTGTGTGTTTGCCAGGTTACAGACAAACAAACCCCGCTTCAATTATCCCCGTTTGTCGGGACAGCGGAGAGGCTACGACACGAGTCAAACCCTGAGCGGTGAACTGACTTCACTTCACCTCCCCCCCAAATGCACATCAGCGTTTCTGTCAGTAATGCTAGCCTGACAACACATGAAGAAGATCTCAGCAGAAACCGGCCTTAGCTCCGAGCTAATCGTGACGCTTTGATCAACTCCAGCTACAAAGCCTAGCATTACCATATTTATTCACACCGCAGCGCGCAAGGGATGGGTTAGTCGACTTACTGTGCACAACAAACAAATCGGACATTATTCTCTTTCATGTTTTGGTATTGAAGTAAAAAGTTATGAGTATCACGCCTGGAGTGAAGAGAGTAAAGCTGCTTTAAAGCGGAATCAAGTTTGTTTCATAACTGACAAATTTTGCAACATCGACACACAAAATTTAACTGAATTTTGATTGCATGGTAACTTAAAACAACAAAATATCCCAAAAGGCAGTCAAAAAGGGAACCAAATTGGGTTGTTTTTAACCCAGGATATTCTTACGGGACTGGAATCATGATCAAATCCGTTTGTTTCTCATTCTCGTCACATATGTTGGATTAAACTAATGTCCGGCTGAATATAATCCATGCTTCTGTGTGTTTTAAGCATGATCTCGTTGGTGGATCTTGATTCCCACACAAACACACGTTCAGTGAATGAGCTGAGAAACACTGGCGAGTTCCAAGCTGTTTCACTCACTTGCACTCGTTTGAATTGACTGTGTGAACGTAGATATTTTTCTTGGACAGAATTTGTCACTGTCTTATGCCAATTCACATCAAGCCTTGGGCTGTGCAGATAAACACAATTTCCACTGAGAGAAGAGCAAATAAGAACATGCAAATCATAATTGACTCTCGGCGTGTTTAATCATTAATGTCGGATTGTCTGATGGCTGTCTAATCTAACCGGTTGTTGTTGAGGACGTCTTCTCTAATTAGTTGTTCAGTTTGACCTGGTGAAACCTGCGCATATGCAAAATATTACAGATGTTGTTACGAGGAGTTACTGAATAACAACAGCCAACTCATTTGGGAAAGAGCCAAATGTCTCTCTAGTGTTTCTGCCTCTCATTTCCCAGCTGGAAAAAAAAAATAGTTTTAAGAAGATTTGGCTGTTCCAACTAAGTTATGACAACGTTATTTCTGAATGTACTCTGAACGTTCACAACATACAGTTTTAAAAACTTTTTCTGCTGGTTATGTGAACGTTAATGGAACATTCCATTGCATCATTCTTCACACATTATGGAATGTTACTTTTGAATGTTTTTCTGAACATTCCGAAACAAGTAGATACATTTAAAAAATGTTAGATGAACATGCAACTGAAAAGTTCCAGATCAATGAATGATGTATAAATAATGTTTTTGTGCTAATTTTTTGAGAGCATTATTAAAGACCAGATAACTTAAAACAAACGTTCTATTAATGTTACTGGAATAACATTTGTTCATAACTTTGAGAAAACCTTGGCAGATCGTTCTCTGTTCACTAGGTTCACAAGTGTTCTTATGGAATTAAATCTGTTGTCCGAATTTTGCAGTTTAAAATATGTGCATCAGAATTGATGAGGGAGTCAGTAAGGACAGAGCTATTCTCAGAAGTGGGATATTGGAGCTGGTAATGGCCGCGCCACACCGGAGTCGACCACGTTCCAATACACAGGTCCGAAAACTAAGATGGACACGTCCTGGCAAACCTTCGTTGTGCTTGCTCTTTTGAAATTCAATCACATGAAAAAGCGGTATTTTGCACAGATAATGCTGAAGTATCATGTGTGAGTTTCTCGAGACACAGACAAAGAGAAGTGATAATAAACCTTGATGCACTGGGCAGCCATATTGTATTCTGAAGAAGGGGTTGGTGTGCTTCCCTCGAGTCACAAATCCAACTAGAGGAGGACTTTCCTCCCAGGAACTAGGACTTTCCCACTTCACAAAAGGAACACACCATTAGATCAACTGAGGAGTTGCAAATCACTATTCCAGCAAACAGGAAACGTTCTCAGAACTTAGTGCAGAACAAACGTTCTTCCAGGAACATTAATAGAACGTTTGTTCAAAGTTATCTGGGCTTTAATAATGTTCTCAAAACGTTAGCACAAAAACAAGAACAAGAAAATTTTTCTGAAACTTTTCAGCTGGACGGTCATCTAACGTTTTTTGAATTGTAACTACTTGTTTCGGAATGTTCAGAGGACATTCAAGTGTAACAAATTTAGTAAAATCAGACCCAAAGCATGCACATCCACAGCAAAGCAATGTTGCTTAAATTGGGTGCTCAACAAGGAAATTAATAAAAAAAGGAAAAAAGTCGGCACACCACGGCTCCAAAAATGTGAAAAATGTAATGATAGACTCACACACGGGTGGTAACATGGTGTGCCGACTTTTTACCTTTTTTTAAAGTAACAAATTTAAAAATGTAATTGTAACAAGGTTCATTGTTATGGGAAGAAGGAGGCGGGAACCGGCGGACATTTAAAGATTTGAATCATAAAATAAAACAAAATTCAAAATGAAAGTATAAGCCCCGCGCGGACGACTGCTGGCCACACAAAACAGAAACAAAACACAACATAAGACCCGGCCTGTTCCTCTCTCACTCTCCACTGTCGTCGCTCCTCCTTTATGCCTCCGCTCCTCCGTTAGAGATACGCTCTCTCGTCCCCCGACCTCGTCCTGCTCGCCACAGTAATAATGTAATAATAAACATAAAAATATACTTTTTACTTTTAACTTCAAAATCGTCCAACATTGACTTAACACCATAAATGGCGTTAGTCTTAGTCTTTACACGTTCTCTTTGTAAACACTGGGTCTGTTCTTCCGCTTACGGTACGTCACGCTTGACCTTTCAACCTGATTACGTAATGTGTGGCGCATCACAGCTCGTGCAAGACCAGCATTTGCGGTTATAAAGTATATAAATGTTTATTTAGTTATAAAATGTCCGCTGGTTTGTCTAGAAGAGACTCTTATTCCTCGGCTGGATCGTGAGAGACTTTGAAACTGAAACTCACATCTGGACCTTCGACCCGCTGGACCATTGAAGTCACTATATGGAGAACATCCTGGAGTGTGTTCCTCACAAACCTGCATTTCTTTTCCACTGAAGAAAGAAAGACATGAACATCTTGGATGATGTGCGGGAGAGTAAATTATAAAGACATTTTAATACTGTTTTATCCAATAATAAAAATCCAGATATGAGGGCGACGATGTTTTGAATGGCAGGGGTTAATGGCACGATAGAAGGAAACAATAGTCAGTGTGAGATGATGAAAGATAAACGTGTCTTCATTCTGCCAGGCCTACGGCACATCGAGACGAACAAGCAGCGCTGCAGATCCGCAGGTTCATTCAGATGGGTCGCCATCATTACACCCCCGCGTGAGGGAATTAAACCACGACATCAGCCTTTCTTTGTCTTCATGCGGCGGGACAGACCTTTGTTCTGAAGCACTTTTAATCTGATCTGAAGGATGTTTATGAAGAGAGTGTTGGCCACATGCGGCGCTTCATCTCGGATCGAGCCGGACGAAAGTCTTGTTCTCACTGGTGGTCTGAGCACAGTGATCCGCTGATCTTATTAGTGTATATGTGTTATATATGGACATTAATATGCAAACACGTTTACTAGGGTGGCCATTTCCATAACACCAAAAAGGAGGACACTTTGCAGCATTTAGTGAGACGAGAATAATTGGACTCTGGTGTACTCGCAACTACAACACAATTGTGTCCATCATATAGATGGTATCATGATACAGTGATTTTAAAATAGTCGACTTTATTCATTGCCAGACAATTTGATCTACGATATATCTTGATGTACAGGTGAAAACTTGATTAATTAGAATATTGTGCAAAAGTTCATTTATTTCAGTAATTCAACTTAAAAGGTGAAACTAATATATTATATAGCCTCATTACATGCAAAGTGAGATATTTCAAGCCTTTATTTGTTATAATTGTGATGATTATGGCTTACAGCTTATGAAAACCTTTTCACAATATTCTAATTATGAATTTGGGGTTTTCATAAGCTATAAAATCACCGCCGCCGGCGAGAGCGTCAAAGTGGCCGGAAGGCGAGCTCCGGCGAGGGTGGCGCGGCGCGTCTTGGACGGCGGGGCGATTTGAAGTCAGGTCAGCTTTATGGTAATGAGCTATGACGTGGTTCGGCGGCAACCAATCGGAATGTAGAAGTGCTCCGTTTGAGATGATTCCAGGGAACGCAGTGTGAACTTTGGTTCCGACCACATTAGTTCCCAAGCAAAATAGAGGAGAGGTTGATCATGTGAATTTGATAAGAAGGCGCGCAACACTATTTATAGGCAAGATTTTCACGCTAGAACGCTTGTTTTTTCAGCGGGAATGCAAATTAGAATAGCACTTAACCATGAACACAAAAGCTACACCACACAAATGGCTTTTAATTGGTTTATTTCGTTAGCAAACATGTCTCTATAATTGTTAAGTTCTTTCCATCAATCAATTTTCTGTGCAAATGATGATCAACATGCTTGTTTGCTTTGCGGCCCCTTTAAATAAAGTTTATAAAAAGACCAAGCATTTGTCTACGCCAGAGCATCAGAGCGTCCACGAATCTTTCCACGGCGTCGTTGGCAGGGCGGCGGTGTGAACGCACGGTTAGATGACTTGTCTTGCAAAGTGCACAGTGCCTGAAAACATAACATTTCTGGACTTTTGGAAATAAAAGAAATACATAAATAAATACACATTTCAGTTCTTAACACAGAAGTTCACCCTCTGCATCAGCTCAGGCTTGATATAAACGCCTGCTCTTTTGTCCATTCCGGATTAGATGAGGTCTGCTGGTTCGCATGTTAACGTTATGATATGACGTAGCCAGCACGTGAAGACTTGTTTACGTCTTTAACCAATGATATATCAGATATTTATTTGACACCGCTTTCAGCCAATCATTTGTTTGCCCAGAGATCTTACGGCGTTAGACGCTATGCTGCTGTGTCCTAATAAAGATTATAGAGCGAGTGATTATGTCCTTGTTTGTTGCCATGGTTACCGACTGCTTTGTGCACCTGTTTCTTGTTCGGTTTGTTTTCTCCCGTGTATTTAAGCCTTCAGTTTATGTATTCATGCTTATTGTTGATTCAAAAGAGCTTTGAGCTTGGGAAAGAGCTATATACATGTAACTACTTACTTAGCCTATACATACTTTAAGTGTGTTTTACATTGAGCTGTTTTTGGTGATTGGAATACCGCAGCTGCTGTATGTGGATCAAGAGAGCGTTTTGTTCACATATTTTAGTGTTTGACAAGAATTGGCAGTTCTATTGATGTTTTGCCCTCCATGTCTTTGCGCTTGTCACATGACTGAAAACTATGATTTGTCTATGCTTTATGGAGAAGTGGTTGCGTGTGTGTGTGTGTGTGTATGTGCGTGCGTGCGTGTGTGTGTGCGTGCGTGCGTGTGTGTGTGTGTGTGTGTGTGCGTGTGTGTGTGTTATTGGCATACCCACTGTAAAAAAATGTATCTTAAAAAAACGACCAATGACTGTCAGCTACGGCTGCCAAACAAAAACCGTAAAAATAAAGTAAAATATCCTAATTTAAATTAAGTGCAAAAAACTTTTAAATAAATGTTCCTTAAATGTTTTGCAGAAAAACACTGTTATTTTACAGCTATTATCTGAATTATTACGATCAAACTCCTTCACTGTAAAAAAAATCCCATAAAAACAGTCAAATGACTGTCAGCAATGGCTGCTATACAAAAACCTTAAAATGAATGTAAAATATCCTAATTTAAATAAATGCAAAATAATTTTACAGAAATCTTCATTAAAAAATTTAACAGAAACACAGTTAATTCACATATATTTACTGATTTTTTTTACATAAAAAACACATTCACTGTAAAAGGTGAATCTCTTGTAGTAAACTACATGTATGATTTACTGTGACTATACGTCACTGTATCAGCAACTACACAGTTACTGTCAGTTAAATAAAGCAACACACAGCATTTCATCAGTGTTTCTCTGCTCATCCTGGACTGAAGAACAGGCTCTACTCTTCAACACAATGGTGAAACACACAACACACCATACAGAAACACTTTACATCCCAACAGAACATTACACACTAACAGATCTCTCAAGATCTCAGCATCTTCACTTATAACAATCCATTTCTTTCATACTAACATTCTTATTGAGAATTAACAGAGGTTTAGAAGTTGATGTTTTATTGAAAAAAATAAAGTTTGATGTCACCATGATGGAGATCAGTGTTCAATTTGGTTGGGCTCTTGACCCTTCAGTTCTAAACTTTATTTTTTCTCTGGCTGCTTTAATTGTGAGTATCTGATACATATTTGTTATGTTAGGAATCCAAGAGACTATCAGTTCAGGAAATGTTGATCACTTGTTAGTGATAATGGTCATCATGTAGTGGCCTGGTTTATTAATACCACCTGAAGTGTAATATCTGCTTAAGGAATTATATATTAATTGTTGAATCTGAATGCCAATACTGCTGTTGAAGCTCCTGCAGTGCGGTGATACTCAGCTTTATGAATTAATTTTAACGAAAATGTTTTGACAAGATCACATAGACTCACACAGGCATCAATAATCAGTGTATGAATCGCAACAATGGTGACAATGGAAAAAAATCTGAACCACTATAAATTCACAAAAAGGCTTTGTTGATTGTCACCATTGTTGAGATTCATATGTTGATTCTTGATGTCTCTATACTCCTAAAAAAAACTTGCTGTAAACATTTTCTATATAATATATGTTTCTAAAATTTCAAATTGTTATAATACTGATGCCAATATTTCAAGAATCATTTGAAAAATTATGACATTACACTCTAAAAAATGCTGGGTTGTTTCAACCCAACTTTGGGTAAAATATGGACAAACCCAGCCGTTGGGTTAAATTTTTACATTACATTTTTAACCCAACGTTTGGGTTTGTCCATATTTTACCCAAAATTGGGTTGAAACAACCCAGCATTTTTTAGAGTGTAATCATAACTTTGTATAAAACTATAGTCCATCTAAATAGTATGTTGCCACATCTAATATATTCAGAGATTTGACTCGAGGTCAGACCAGTGAATTAGGTCACCAACTATATAATCACCAGTAAATGACCAACATCATCTGATGAAAATTTTACCGGCATATGTTGCCATAACAAATGTGTATAGATAACACAGTTAAAGCAGCCAGAGAAAAACTTATATTAAAACTTAAGGGTCATGAGCCCAACTAAAGCAAACACTGATCTCAATCATGGTGACATAACATTTCTTTTAAAGTTTTTTTGCACTTTATTTAAATTAGCATATTTTACTTTAATTTTATGGTTTTTGTTTGGCAGCCAGTCATTTGACCCTTTTTTTACGATTTTCTTTTACAATGAAGGTATATGATCATAATAATGCTGGAAATACCTGTAAAATAACAGTGTTTTTCAGGTTATTTAATTTAGGATGTTTTACTTTAATGTTACAGATTTTTTGGGGCTGCCAGTCATTTGACCATTTTATCATTTAACTGTTTTTTACTGTTTTATTACAGACTATATTTGTAAATTTACATACATTTTAATGTAATTTAAGAAAACAGAAAAAATACTGTATGAAAAATACAATCAATTTTCTGTATAAAAAATGTGAATTACTGGAATTTGTAATTAATGTCACAATACCTAAAATAACAGCTGCATTTTTATTTTACAGATATTATTTGTAATTTTACAGTGTTTTGAGTACAATTTAAAATGAAAGAAAATGATCGTCAAAAAATCACAGTTATTTTCAGTAAAATTAGAATTTTTTTTACAGTGCATGTCACTAACGTAAAGCGTTTGCTTCTGTTTAATGCCTGGATTATCTTTGTTATTTTTGTTAAATAAAAGTATTGCTGCATCTAGATTCTCATGTCTTCACCCGTGCCTGCTCTGCAATGTTACACATATCAAATGGCATAATTTTGTATGCTGTTACACATTTCTCATTTGTTTTTAATATAATAAAATCAACCTGAATGCATGCATTTTAATGTTTCTGAACATCACAGGCTTTTCAAGTTAATGTTAATTTGTAAAACTGTTCATAGCTGACTGTCCTTAAGCTTCATTGTAATGTTCAATGTCCATCCAGAAAATAAGAGAGTCACACACACACACACACACACACACACACACACACACACACACACACACACACACACACACACACACACACACACACACACACACACACACACACGCTGAGAGTCATTGATTGTGAATGGCCGGAGGAGTCCATAAAGCCCTTACAGTGAACATAAACATTTTATCAGCCTCACACAGGGTTAAATAGACTGCGGCTTTACCGCGGTAATGAGCCTCGGCTCCCACTGCGCACACACGTAAACTCAGCTCATCAAACCCACACACAACCACAATTCATTACTTTCAACTTTGGATACTTCACTAAATGCAGAAAGTACATGTGCAAATGCAAACTACCTTTTTTAATTGTAATTTAAAATTGTTTTAGTGCACCCCCTTATAAAAAGTGCATTTAGAAAACACTCTTAAAACTACAAATACTTTAAACTAACTGAATGTAATGTTTTCAGACACTTATAATTGCATGTTATTCATAATTAATAAATGCAATTAGCGGAAATGTAGTGTTTTTGACCCATTTAGGACTTAAGTACATCTTTATATATAATTTCCTAATTATTTATATTTCCTTTAAATTACAGTTAAAGTGAATGTACATTTATGATGAACTAAAACATACTTTACTGCAATTTCAATTGAAACATTTGTAATATTTAAGTTGCAATTTAGTATACTTAAAATATTTTCACTTTAACTGTAATATTAAAAAGCACATCAAAATAAGACAAAAACATATTGATCTAAAATGTACTTTAATGCGAAACATTTGGTAACGATTAAAGTCTTTACCGGTATATAGCCTAGTGAAAAAAACTATAAAAAAACTATTCAAATATATTTATTTCATACTAAGTATTCAAATCTATTATTGAATAATTGATCTATTATTGACATGGGGACATTTATTATTCAACAATATTATTGATCTGCCTTACTTCAGGAGGACGATGATGCAATTTACTTCTAGAAACAAACTTTGTTGTATTATTTTCTATTATGACTATTGACATATCACTTAAGACTTACTGATATAAAATTATAATTAAACTTTATTTGGAGTGCTTCTTTATTGCATTTCTTAATATTAAGCCTAAAATGTGATATAATATCACTATTAGTAATCTCTGTATAATATCAGTCTTTAAATGCTATGATTTAAAGTGTATCTAAAGTAAGCTTGCAATAGTTTCTCTTCAGCACTATCAAATATACTTTATAGACTTTATTTTTTTTCTATCAAATAGTACATCTTTAGTTGAACTTCAGAACTATTTCTGGATAACTAAAGTACATTAGGTACAAAATTAGTCTTTAAATATATCAATTTATTATACCAACAGTACAATTGCAGGTTATTTATATTAAGTACACAAATATGTAAATGTATGAACAAAATAAATGTATTTCAAGTACGTGTTTTTTACTAGGGTATATATAAATATATATTATATAAAGGTATTTAATGCATTAATTATGCACCTTAAAACGCATTGTTTGATCTCATTAATAAGTTATATAATACACCTTTAGTAAGTAATAATGCATTAAAACATGACAAACAAACACTGTCAGATGCAACAATAAATCAGTGAATATTATAATGCAGTTTAACGGTGGTTACAATTATTTATGAAAATATGTAATGCATTATAATGTACATTACACTTTAAAAAATTCTGGGTTGTTTCAACCCAATTTTGGGTAAAATATGGACAAACCCAGCCATTGGGTTACATTTTTCAATTACATTTTTAACCCAACATTTGGGTTTGTCCATATTTGACCCAAAATTGGGTTGTAACAACCCAGCATTAAATGCCTTTATAATGCATCATGCATAAACGCTTTAAGTAGAGTGTTACCAAACTTATAATTTGGCATTATTACAAATTGAGCTTTATAGTGGCAAGTAATTATCTGAAATTATCTAAATATACTTTTAATATTTGAAGTATACACAACAAGTTTATATTCATTTCAATTAAGTACAGTACAATCAGGTGAAAACATCCCATAGAACACAAGCGCCATGGCAACCGTTGGCACAGGCCACGCCCCTCACAGAGAGTCTAAACATTTAGTCTGTATATTACTGCTAAAAACATCCTGTGGTTTTCCCGAATGCAGTAAATGCGGCCCAGAGCTGTGGGATGATTGAAAACACTCACATATGTGAAAGAGCGCCTTTATTCACTGTGGAAATATGCCGTTTGCTACACTGTGGCACTCGAAATTAAAAACGACAGAACGGAAAAGCAAGTTGATTGCAAATTTAATTACAGCATCTTAATTTATTTTAGGAGGCGGTTGCTATCTGATACACACACAAGCTTGGAAACATGCCTGAGAAATGAAAGCCTCACAGCAGATCGACTCGGAGATACGCAGAAACATCCAGAGTCTGATGAAGCACAGACTGAGCCTTGCAACTGAACATAACAACCATCACACCATATATGAGGATTAACAGACCTGTGTTTCCAGAGAGAGGAGAAACATATAAGTCTCATAACGGTTTCAAACTGTAACGTTCACATAACCCAAAAACTGGACATTTGGTACACTTAAAAAACATTCAGAAATAATGTTTGAATAACTATAGTGATGGGCATTGCGCAAGTAACACGAGTTATGTAATCTGATTACTTTCTTCATGTAACTGGTACAGTTATGCATTACTTTACATTTAAATGCTGTAAACAACATATCTGAGTGAGTTATTGTTAGACTGAATGTGAACATTTACTCATCTCACTTACACAAAAACAGATTCAGTGTCTCTCAGAATGAATAAAAACAATGAAATGCAAACTCAGAATATTATGCAAACATGTAATGATTAAATGGTCAATTAAAAGGCAATACTTTATCTCACTTTAATCGTTGATGTCTTTGCTGCTGACCTTCGATGATCCACTTCAACCATACTAATAAGCAGAAATGACTTTAGTTAAAGGACAAGTTCGGTATTTTACACTTAAAGCCCTGTTTTCAGATCGTTTCTGATTAAGTCAAGTCAAGTCAAGAATATTTGTATAGCGCTTTTCACAATACAGATTGTACCAAAGCAGCTTCACAGTATTAAATTAAAATAATAATAAAACGTCCATGTTTGGTAATGCTAATCAATAGTAATATTGATTGATTCATTAAATTGAATATCCCCAAATAGAATGGTTAAGATTAAAATTTGGACACAACATGCTGCTGGCCCTTGAATTTACGGTTTCCTAAAAACGCATTAAACTTTAGTTTACAAAGACGTGAAACTCACCGAGTGGTCAGGGGGTGTTCACTGATATGCTCACACAAAAATCGCTGCAAAGATGCTTTCCAACAGGTTTTATCATAGTTTTTGTCCAACTCCATTGACTTGTATTGGATGTGCTGTATGGTAGATGCAACTACGATAAAACCTGTCTAATCTAGTCAAGTCAAGTCAAGTCAAGTCAAGTCAAGAATATTTGTATACTTTAATCAGATGTAACCAATATTTATAGGTAGGTGACCTAATGGAGACCTAAAACTCCATCAGGTGACCTAATGGTGACCTAAAACTCCATCAGGTGACCTAATGGAGACCTAAAACTCCATCAGGTGACCCAATGGTGACCTAAAACTCCATCAGGTGACCTAATGGTGACCTAAAACTCCATCAGGTGACCTAATGGTGACCTAAAACTCCATCAGGTGACCCAATGGTGACCTAAAACTCCATCAGGTGACCTAATGGTGACCTAAAACTCAATCAGGTGACCTAATGGAGACCTAAAACTCCATCAGGTGACCTAATGGTGACCTAAAACTCCATCAGGTGACCTAATGGTGACCTAAAACTCCATCAGGTGACCTAATGGTGACCTAAAACTCCATCAGGTGACCTAATGGAGACCTAAAACTCCATCAGGTGACCCAATGGAGACCTAAAACTCCATCAGGTGACCTAATGGTGACCTAAAACTCCATCAGGTGACCTAATGGTGACCTAAAACTCAATCAGGTGACCTAATGGAGACCTAAAACTCCATCAGGTGACCTAATGGTGACCTAAAACTCCATCAGGTGACCCAATGGAGACCTAAAACTCCATCAGGTGACCTAATGGTGACCTAAAACTCCATCAGGTGACCTAATGGTGACCTAAAACTCCATCAGGTGACCTAATGGTGACCAAAAACTCCATCAGGTGACCTAATGGTGACCTAAAACTCCATCAGGTGACCTAATGGTGACCTAAAACTCCATCAGGTGACCTAATGGTGACCAAAAACTCCATCAGGTGACCTAATGGTGACCTAAAACTCCATCAGGTGACCTAATGGTGACCTAAAACTCCATCAGGTGACCTAATGGTGACCTAAAACTCCATCAGGTGACCTAATGGTGACCTAAAACTCCATCAGGTGACCTAATGGTGACCAAAAACTCCATCAGGTGACCTAATGGTGACCTAAAACTCCATCAGGTGACCTAATGGTGACCTAAAACTCCATCAGGTGACCTAATGGTGACCTAAAACTCCATCAGGTGACCTATTGGAGACCTAAAACTCCATCAGGTGACCTATTGGAGACCTAAAACTCCATCAGGTGACCTAATGGTGACCTAAAACTCCATCAGGTGACCTAATGGTGACTTAAAACTCCATCAGGTGACCTAATGGTGACCTAAAACTCCAACTGGTGACCTAATGGAGAAAAAAAAAACTTGGGAGAACCCAGGCTCAGTCGGGGGCCAGTTCTCCTCTGGCGGTTATGAACTAGAGGCCGAATTTAACTGTAAGATTAAAAAATGTATATGAATGCCTGGCTGAAGAGATGCGTCTTTAGTCTAGTTTTGAACTGGGAGAGCGAGTCTGAGCAACGAACAGTATCAGGAAGGCTATTCTAGAGTTTTGGAGCTAAATGTGAGAATGCTCTCCCTCCTTTGGTGGACTTAGATATCCTAGATATAACCAAAAGCCTCGAATTTAGCGATCTTAAAGAGCGCGATGGATTATAGGGCGATAGAAGATCCGTTAAATAGACTGGAGCTAAGCCGTTTAGGGCTTTATAAGTCAGTAACAATACCTTATAATTAATACGGAACTTTATAGGTAACCAATGTAGCGATGATAAGATCGGTGTTATATGATCATATTTTCTTGATCTAGTAAGAACTCTAGCGGCTGCATTTTGGACTAACTGTAGCTTGTTTATTGAGGATGCAGGACAACCAGCTAATAGAGCATTACAGTAATCTAGTCTCGAGGTCATGAATGCATGAACTAACTTTTCTGCATCAGAAACTGATAGCATATTACGTAGCTTAGCAATGTTTCTAAGGTGGAAAAATGCCGTTTTTGTAACATATGAAATATGATCATTTCATCAGAAACGATCAGAAAACAGGGCTTTAAGTGTAAAATACCGAACTTGTCCTTTAAACATCACATTTGTGTGTTTTTTTTGTGTTGAAGTTTCTTCTTCTGTGAATGTGTGTTTTTGGGAGTAACACAATATTGTAACACATTACTTTCAAAAGTAACTTTCCCCAACACTGAAAATTTAAGTCCTGATGTAGTCAATAATCCCCTTAGATCCCTTAGAACTCATCTTTGATCACCAAAATTACACATTAATTTTTTTTTCCCTTGAAAAACATGCCTTAAAATATCTTGAATGTAACTCGACACTCTTGCCTCATTTAGTATTCGCGGTTCTATGAATATGCAAATGAGCCCCGCCTCCACTCACTCACTCACTCAGAGATCCACTGGTGGACGATCACACGTTGATCTGATTGGTTACAAGGTAGTGTGTGACGTCAGAAACACCAGCGATTTCACACCGTGTGTTTGAGACTGTCTTTGGTTCACTGCAGTTTTAAGCAGAAAATACTCAGCAATGCTGTCCACTTATGAACTTACACATGGTGTGTGTTACAGCAGATTAATAACACCACATACACACATAAACTACATTAAAAGCTGGATTTTTAAGAAATACTGGACTTTAAGAAAACGTTCTTCAAACATATTGTAGTTTGCTGGGACACTGTAATATCAGCACAGAAAGGAGAACATTAGCAGCTTTACAGTTTATATAATCCAGAAAACCTTCAGATACGAGATCAAGAATGTTGTAAATTAAACAAAGATTACTGGTTTTGCACGAAAATACACCTGCATTCTCTCTACTTCAAAAACGTCACATTTAATTCAACATTACTTGCCTTTTCTTGTAAGTAGCCTATATGTGAAATTTACCAGCGATTTCAGAGTGAATATTGTTTTCAAAGTAAATCCTACACCGTTTTTTTTGTTTTCGTTTTTTTTAGTTTAGAAGCACACTTGCAGACAATCCGCATTTATTTATTTATTATTTCCCTGTTAAATCTGACAGTGAGCATCTGACCCAGTCGGTATCTGCCATCCTCATCGCACACCAGCTCAACAGCAGCTCTGGCGCTTTTCTTACTTTGAGCTGAAGCGCGGGAGGATCCGTATATGCAACAGTAAACAAAGGCAGGCCGGAGCGCGTGTGCTGACAGGTAACGAGCCATTACTAATTTATGTGTGTGTGTGTGTGTGTGTGTGTGTGTGTGTGCTGGCCGTGCACGCGGAGCGCGCGGCTGGTGTCAGAGCTGTCAGCGCACTGACTGATGTACAAGCACTGCTTTGCCCTTCCTGTGGTCTTCAGATGCGTGTCCTGACAGGCTCACCTCACACACACACACACACACACACACACACACACACACACACACACACACACACACACACACACACACACACACAAACACACACACACACACACACACACACCCGAGAGACATCATTTATTGGTATGAAACAGAGCAAGCGAAGAGACCAGAAGCGAGGTGAGTGACCGCCGACGGATCCTCTTTTCCCTCAGTCTGGGTTAGCAAAGACACGTGACTAGCGATCTGAACTGATGCAACACATCTGGTGAGAGATGTGTAGGAGAAAATAGTACTCGCAACATCTTAGGGTGTGTTTACACTTGTAGCTCGGTGCTCTTTGTTCCTTTGGTCTGGACTTTTGGTTTGGTCTTTTTACTAGTCCTAATTCGCGTAGTGTGAACGCCAATTTTGGAACGCCATTATTGGAACATAATTTTTGGAACGTAAATGGAACTCTTAAAGGTACAATATGTAGGATTTTTGCAGTAAAATATCCAAAAACCACAAGGCCAATGTTATATATTTTGTTTAGTTGATTACTTACAATATCCTAAATGTTTCCAACTATTTGTAAATCGTGAGAATATTGCGATTTTAACCGAGGAAGCGGGCGTGTGAGCGGGGGTGAGGGAGTCGCCAGTCAATGGCGTCATATCCGCTCGTTCTGCCATAGTAACCATGACGACAGACGTGGACAACTGGGTTATGCCTAGCAGGACGCTCACGCTGTTGTTGTTTTGTTCAAACATTATGGACCATGGCAAGCAGACTTTGAGACAAAAAGAATATTAAAACAACATCTTTCGAGATGCCGAGAGCTCCGCGACTAACTTCGACTCGACAGAGACGCGAGTGTTATGTCATGAGGTGACGCAATTCAAACTTTTTTTCCTTGCAAGGCGGAACTAATGTTCGCCGAGATTGCCTCCCGCCGGACCCATAACAACGGAACACCGGGCTAGTTCCGGGTTAGCGCAAAAATCCCCGCAAATGGGGTGATCAGCCAAAATCGCCGGCAGCTGTGCACGAGGGGATTGAAGCCCCGCGATTGGGACACGTTGCCATTAGGGGAGGATAAAAGGAGAGAGTACAGACCAAAGGAGAGAGTTTTGGGGACGGTGTATCTCGGAGGAAGCGTGAGCGGTGGAGAAGAGGAAGTGGGGCTGGCGATTGGGCACGGTGAGTTTGGGAGAAAGAGCACGCCGACTCAACCGGAAGGAGGAAATCGCTGGACAGTAAGATCGTTTGTGAGAGACTGTGAGTAGTCCAATCGATCTCCATCCTCTCTCTCTTGTCTATGGGACTCCCTGATGTGAATGCCAGGTCAGAAAATGGGTGACGGCCATCTATATACGTATTTCCCACTGAGTGCTGAATTGCAGTGATGAAGTGATGTGATGCACTGTTTTGATGTGTGAAGTGTGAACTTAAACCCGCCGGATGTCCATTACTTACCTGAGTTTTCTATCACGTTCTAAAGACGGAAGAAGAGGCTAACACTGTTGTACTCCACAGATATTTGAGTGTATTATCTGACAGCCCATTGTGAAGAGGGACGCGTAGGTGAATGCTTAACCGACTGCTTTGCAGTGAAGCCCTCCAGCCGTAAGTTCTCTGTCTGTCACCTGTAGAAGAAGAGGATTACGTGCCTGTATACTCACCTGTCTGCTTTGCAGTGAAGCCCTCCAGCCTGAAGCTCCCCAGCCGTAAGTTCTCTGTCTGTTTCCCGCTGCGGAGAAGAGGAGTACATACCCGAAACACGCACCTGAACTGTCCTGCAGCAGCCTCCTCCCAGTCGTGAGCCCCGACTCGTTCCTTCCATTGGGAGACAGCGAAGCCACTCACCAGAGCCCCCCTACACAGCACTCTGTGGGCCTTCGGCGGGTCCGCAGGACGGAACGACCCTGCTTAGAAGACTCCCCATTTTAAATAATCTTATCCATTTTTATAGTCTGTTACACTTTTATAGTCAAAATACAGTTTGTTTGAAGCCTTGTGTCTGTCCTCCTTGCCTGGCCTCTGTTCGACTCCACAAGGGTGGTACGGTCTCAGGGGTGGGTGCAGCCTGGTTGGCCCGCCCCGACCTGTGA
Source organism: Phoxinus phoxinus (assembly GCF_949152265.1). Lineage (NCBI taxonomy): Eukaryota > Metazoa > Chordata > Actinopteri > Cypriniformes > Leuciscidae > Phoxinus > Phoxinus phoxinus. Next base: position 1,307,081 of record NC_136888.1, read on the forward strand.
CAGTTACATGTACTTTATTAGACAGGTGAGCAAATGTACATACAACTAATCAATGTTATTTAGTTCAATATGATGAAATGTTAGAATATGATCTGTATGTTATTTTAATGTTGATCTAGCTTACTGTTATAGTCTCATATAGCCAACAAACAACCTAACTAACAACATTTAACACACTCAAATGCCGTTTAGTGTGATAGTGTAACTGCTAGAGCGAAAGAGACAGCGCTGCGTTACCTCACAAGTTTAATTCGTCTAATAAACAGACCTGTGGGAGTAGTAATTCAGCACTAGTGTGTAGTTCGGTATAATGAAATGTCCATATTCCTTTATATCCACGGGACTAGCGTTGCTTGTGGCGCTGGTATAGGCTACGTCTCTCATTATCAATCAAGCCCTGCTTCATATCACAGTCATGTTAAAAACATCAATGTAATCACTCATCCATAAAAGATCTATCAGCTTGACAACAAGATCCATAATCCCGCTTAATGTTTTGCGTCATCAATATACGCCTTTGTTATTGAAAGAGATTAGCGACCCCTGGCGGCGAAAAAACCTACATATTGTACCTTTCAGTGTAATTTTTAACACTGAACCTAAAGATACAATGCAAAAAAAAGCAGCTTTTATGATTTTTTTGAACTTACCGAACATCCAGTGTTGCGTGCTAAATGTGCTAGCGGACCAAGACCCACTTTTCAACTGGTTCACACATGAGCAAATGACCTAACAGAGCAATCAGCACTCCAGAGTGTGTTTATACGGAGCCCTTAAAGGGACGTGGTGGTGCTAAACATTTGCGATGGGAGAACAACATATTTTACAAATCTTTTGCGCTCCCTCGCAAAGATGTTTGCGTTCCCTTGCTAAACCTGTGGAGAGCTCGGACAGACACTTGCAGTTTAATGTCCCGCTGGCAGTGCTTCAGAACTACGTACGTTAGCATGGAGCGTTTCATAGTGTTTGAACTTGGACTCTAATATAAAGAAATGTGGTAAAGAAAATAGTTTTCACACACAATTCTGATTACAGGGGCCAATTATGGATTAATAAAGACTTGTTTTCACATGGCTCCTTGCACAATCATGTTATCACCTCAAAACACTTTTTACCATAGTGCATGATTTGTAAAGGAATATTATTTTGGAGTTTGCATCATTAACCAGCTCCGGTTAAGTCACGATAAAAGAGCTCAAAGACAAGAGTTTATAAACAAGCTAGAATGCATGGTGAACATTGCTTTTGTGAACACTATCAGGTAGGTTTACGGTTGTGTAGTGTAGGTTTACAGTACGTTATTTTAAAATGGAGCATGAAGCTTTTAGCGCCACTCTGCAGTGATGCGTACAAACTCCAACCTAATAAAACGTTGCCATATTCACGTTCATCGGTTCCGGAAAAAAACTAAACACGCTTTTAGCGCCACTCGCTGGACATTTCACGTTGAAACTGTCGACTTGCGAAGCGTGCACAACGCAGCGTATTTTGCGTTTGGCAAAAATTTTGTCAGTATGTTTTTCTAATGAGCCTGAGCTGTAATATTGTTTCATTATGGATAACTGTTGGAACTTTAAAGGCCCCCTGAAATCAAAATTTAAGTTTTTTAGCTTTTAGTATGAATATGTTAATATGTTAGCTTTAAGGTTATGAATAAGCTTCCAAATCACTGACAAAATTCGCATTTAGGAGATATAAGCATTCATAACTTAGTCTCTCACTTCCGCTAAAATGGATCATCACCGCTTCTCATCACATCTTCTGTCCAATCACATGCTCTCTAGAATCTGAAGCTCCGCCCCCTCTGCTATAAACACCACCTGACCGAAGTGACTGTTGACACACACGCAGCAATATGTGTTGGAGTGTGTGTTCGGTTCCTCAAACACTCTAGTTTTATTCTGGTTTCAACCGTACGTTGGTTAAGAATCGGATGTCTAGAATTTATTCACATCTCTACTATTGAATCCAGCGTATCATCAGCGCTCGGCAGGGGCGCCGCTAGAAATTTTAGGCCCTATGAAAGAATATGAGGTTGGGCCCCCCATCCCACCCATTCCATTAATAAAATCAATCTCTGGGGGCCCCAAAAGTGCGTGGGCCCTTAGAATCGTCCTAACTTTTCCCCCCTTAGCGGCGCCCCTGGCGCTCGGATTCGCTTCCATGGTGCTGTCAGTCTGTGAGGGAAACTAAACGCTATTGGCTATTTGAAAAGGGGGAGGAGCCATTCATTAAGTCCCGCCTTAGCTTCTGTTTCAGAGGAAATTACGTCAATGAATCAAACAAAGCTGTGCGATCCAAGGCACTTCTGTGGGACTTTATTGTTGAACCAAATATGATGTCCTGTTTTCTGCTAAACTCACAGGGGTCAGAATGAAGGCCAGAACCCATCAGAGAGTAGAAGCGGTGTGTGTGTGTGTGTGTGTGTGTGTGTGCACGTGTGCACGTGGAGCGCTGGGCTCTCTCTCACAGTCGAGCCTTTGTTTGGTCTCCTGGAAACATCTTTGATCAGCTCCAGTGCTGACAGCTGCTCTCCGCCCGGACAGGTGACAGAAGCCTCTCACACGCTGACTGCAGGTTAGCCGCGGACGCTCGGATCAGGAAAACACAAAGTCTCTACTGTACCGCACTGACGGTGAGCAACGGCAGATGCCATTACTGTCTATGATACAGTCCCAACTAACAGTTCTGGCAAGTTATGAGCAAACGTTCTTCCGGTAACATTAATAGAACGTTTTTTAAAAGTTATTTGGTCTTTTAAGGGTGCAAGAGCCATATTTGGAATAATTAAAATGTAACATTAAAAGCATAAATGTTTGAGTGAGATTTTAATTAGTTTAGGTTTATGTACATTCGTTGAGAAGTTGTAATGGTTTGCTCTGTATTAGTATTGGACTGTCTTTAACACCTTTAAGAATTG